>NC_043962.1:15146071-15343571 GCF_902148855.1 Sphaeramia orbicularis
TGTTGAGCCGCATTATGTAATAAATTCCCATTATGTAATAAAAGTTCAAAATGTCATAAGAATGTCACGTCATCTTGTAATAAAGCCGCATTATGTAATAAACTGACGCATTTTGTAATAAACTACCTCAATGTATTATGTAGTAAATTTTTTCGCATTATGTAGTAAGTTATTACAATTTGAGAAATTTATTACAAAATGCACTTGACACATTTTTATTTTCAGGAAAATGTCATGTGCTAAATTAATCTTTAAACTGTGTGGTTAAAGTTCTGATTACATTACCTGTAGCTCCTGTGACTAATTTCTTCTAAATTGCTCTGAAATTATATTAATTTGGATTGTTATTACATAATGAACCATGTTATTACATTGTTTTTAAATAAAAATGTGTCAAGTGCATTTTTTTAATAAATTTCTCAAACTGTAATAACTTACTACATAATGTGAAAAAATGTACTATATAATGCGTTGACATAGTTTATTACAAAATGCGTCATCTTATTACATAATGCAGCTTTATTACAAGATGACATGACATTCTTATTACATTTTGAACTTTTATTACATAATGGGAATTTATTACATAACGCAGCTCAACAAGGAGGCAGAACTTTGGCAATTCTGAAAAGGAATTAAAAATTTGTTAGACATGTTTGTGTTATATTATGTTTTTGTTTGTTCAAAAATAATATTTGAGCACTGAGACCCAATGTATCAAATATGATACAAAATTGAAACTCATACATGGAAGTTGATATTTGAAAACAAATATTTTTGGATTGTTCAGAAGGACCAATAAAGGCTCCAGTTTCAAAGAACTTGAATTTTCTGTCAATCATTTAATGGTTCAGGCTTTACAGGGTTAAAATTACCCTTATTTTTCTACAGAAATTTCTGGTTGTTCATGGATGTTCAGGTCATTCACATTTTTGTGTAAGAATATTGTGCAAATGTGAATATTTTCATTTTGTAATTTTATCTTTTTCTACTAAAAGAAAGAGAAAAAAAAAATTAGTGTGGGATAATTACACTTTCTGATCCCTTTCAGAAAAAGCCCACTAGTCTGGGTCGGAAATGTCACAATGTCTCCTGTCAATCATAACGGAAAAAATAACAACTCATATGTTTCTGCAGTTGAAAACTGTCTCTAAAGCCTGTTTTTGCCCCAATACTGAGAATGACTTCACATGTCATTGCACACCTCATACCTTTGATGTGTATTTTACTCTACCAGCTGACCCTTAGTTTAGCAGAGGCAGGTTTATGGTGTTGTTTCCTTTGTATTTCTCTATTTTTGGGTATTTAAACCAGCGCTCAGCTTCTGCAGAGTGAGGGAAACAGGCCTGAAGCTGGCAGATGGTGTAGTGGCCTAGTGCATCTCCACACAGCATGAAGAGGACAGAGCAGAGACAGATCAAACCCCTCTGATGGATGGACTCATCTGGTCTGTGACTCTAACCAGGAAGTCAGAACCAGAGCAGGGATCAGAGCAGAGCAGCACAGGTCATAGAACGCACCACGGGCTAAATGTAAAGGACATGTGCAACAGCTGAGGCGGACGGTAAATGAAGCGGTATGCAGCTAAACTGCAGATGGGATGCTGATGTGGTGTGTTTTGTAATAGGAGGCTCATTTAACCCTTTATAGGGCTCCCATAGAAATACATTTCATGGAGGACAGAACAAGAATGTACTACTTTTGTAAAAAAAAAAAATGTAAAATTTGTTACTGTCATGTAGAATATGAAAGTTAATGAAGTTACCATATTTGGTTCCTTACCCAAAAACAAACAAAAATCCAAGAACTAAATATAAAAAAAACCAAGAAAAACACATGTTCGCCGCATGGAACTGACAAGTCTCATGATCCTGTCCTGAGGGATCCGAGCCAATCCGATCTGGCACTGATCAGACGACTGATTATACAGGGGTTGGACAAAATAATGGAAACACCTTCACCTCAAGATGATAATGCCCCAATCCATACAGCTAGAATTGTTAAAGAATGGCATGAGGAACATTCTAATGAAGTTGAGCATCTCGTATGGCCGGCACAGTCCCCAGACCTCAACATTATTGAGCATTTATGGTCAGTTTTAGAGATTCAAGTAAGACGTCGATTTCCACCGCCATTGTCTCTAAAAGTCGGAGGGTATTCTAACTGAAGAATGGCTTAAAATTCCTTTGGAAACAATTCACAAGTTGTATGAATCAATACCTCGGAGAATTGAGGCTGTAATTGCCGCAAAAGGCGGACCTACACCATATTAAATTATATTTTGTTGATTTTTTAAGGTGTTTCCATTATTTTGTCCAACCCCTGTACTTCGATGACAGTGCAGGCGGCAAGCGATTTCACCACAACTCAGACCTGCTCGTAACATGTCAATGGCACCTTTTCTCTGTTGTATCATAAGTCGTGGCATTTTGAGCTGGTAAAAACATTTCTGCGTTTTCTTTGACTGTTAAAGTTACAAGTCAAGTGTGTCTGTACAAGGGTTTCGACTCAGTGTCTGACATTAAGGGTTTAGTCCAAACGCTGACGTTGCACACTTAGGGAATGAAAAAAATACAGCTGTTAACTGTGTTACTCATCTCGCGAGCAACATACACAAAATAGGTACCTGAGCAAATCATTTTCTGGAAATTACACCACATGTTTGGACTGTGTGTTTTTAATGGCGTTAAGTTTATATTCCCTTCTTTCTTGAGTCGGTTTGCTCATGCAAAATGAAACACAATTAATATGGATTAAAAATGAATGATATTTAATCGTGATTAATCAAAATTAATCCACAGCAACCCTGTGATTAAATGGATTAAAAATTTTAACTGTTTGACAGCACTAGTTGTAATGCATGAGGAAATTACCAAAAATAGTCACTTGCCTGATAAAGGTTTAAAGCTGTGGTTTCCAACCTTTTTTGGCTTGTGACCCCATTTTAACATCACAAATTTCTGGCGAACCCAGACATTCAAAATGGAGACTTTTTTTTTTTTTGCTAAAATTAATTTGATTTTGATCATGTAATACAGTGTTTTTCAACCTTGGGGTCACTTGGAATTCAAATGGGGTTGCCTGAAATTTCTAGTAAATGATAAAAGATTAAAACTTACTAATAAAAATTTACAGTATATAGCCTAAATGTTGCCTAAAATTAACAGCTATTTGCAACATATTATAGCAAACTATTACATGATCAAAAACAATGTTTTCAATGTCTGGGGTCGCCTGAAATTTGTGATGTTAAAATGGGGTCATGAACCAAAAAAGGTTGGAAACCACTGATGTAATATTTTGGTATACTATGTTGCAAATAAAGGTTAATTTTAGACTCATTTAGTCTATATAATGTATATTATTCTGGACGGAGGCAGTAAAGCCAGGTGTAGATTACTGCACAAAGTGAGAATTTTCTTTTCCTTGGTCAGGATATGTACAGTCAGTCCAGCTTGGATTTCCAAGGCTGACAATTAATACTGAACAAACAAGAACTCAAACTATGAATTATGAAAGAGCTGCAGCATCTGAAACTGACCACAATGAACATTTGAAAGATAAACAGAAGCACAGTGCTTCAGTTTCAGCTTCAGTTTGTCATGTCTTTTATGGATTGGGATTGTCTCTCAATTCACCATATATTTCTTATTAGTATTTATTTATTTACTTACTAATTTGTTAGGGACAGTGCCTATTAATGAACATCTACAACAATTGTAGCTGTAAATATGCCAGTAGCTAATTATTATTATATATATATATATTTTTTTACATTTTTTATCAATTCCTACAAATTTCAGGCGAACATTTGAAAGATAAACAGAACCACAGTGCTTCAGTTTCAGCTTCAGTTTGTCATGTCTTTTATGTATGTGATTGTCTCTGTCAACTCATTATACATTTTTTATGTTTTTTTTTTTTTTTTTTGTCAATTACTAGAAATTTCAGGCGACCCCATTTGAATTCCAGGCAACCCCATGTGGGGTCCTGACCCCAAGGTTGAAAAACTCTGGGTTCAAGTGTCCTACAGCCTCTAAAACAGAAGAGAAAAGAACATGTTTTCCTTGAATATAACCAGGCTTATCCACCCTTTCTTCACCAACTGCTCCCCTGTGGAGAGTGTGTTTTCCTTTGCTTTCGCTGACATTTCTCCATCTGCAGCTCAAGTCCACAGATGGCCCGATAGCTCTTTTTTACATCATCTTGCTCTTACTCAGATTTATTTTGGAATCATTAGTTCAGTAAAGGTGACAGGTTCTTCTGTGTCTGAATTTTTAAAAAATTTTTTCTCCCTCCTACAGTATTTCGCAGTCCATCTCCTTCGGACCCATGCATCATATGTGTGTGCTCCTGTCAACGGCGGTGTGTATACGATGCGACTGTTTACATGCCGTCTATCACGACCGATAATGCAGCAGAACAAGTGTCATGTTACATGAACATGAATTGCCGCTGGAGCAGTGGAGCCAGACGACACGTCAGCCGGCCAGTAAACAGATAAGCAATGACAAAGAGTCCCAACGACAGGAAGAAGACGTCTGCACGGCGCAAACAATCCAACCCAAACACAATATCAGCTGAGTCTGCTGCAAATGGGTATCAGCACACAAACAAAAAAACACCAATAAGCCTTTGGCAGGAAAAGTGTACAGCCTTGACTTTCCGACACTTTCTTCCGGTTGTCTTTTTTATTTTGCTGTTTGGGAAGTTTCACACATCCCACAAAACAGTGACTCAAGCCCCTAAACAGAGCTGCACTCGCTGTGCACAACAACACAAAAGGCAAAGATTTCAACACCATTGTACGGTCGGAGAACAAGAAAAATCGTTCTCTTTCTCTTCCCCAAAGCCAAAGCATGAATGATAATGCAATAATTACGTGACTAAAATAAATGGAGAAAAGGCCAAAAAAGCAAAATTTGTGCATTCGGTGCCTCAGTATATGTGTGTTCCAGTCTTTCTTTTTTTTTATATATATATATTTTATTTATCATTTTTGGAGCAAATTGAAGTTACATTGAACATTTGTAGCTGGGAGGGGCTCCATGCGACCCCCATGACCCTAGTGAGGATAAAGCAGGTTCAGAAAATGAATGAATGAATGAATGAATGAATGAATGAACATTTGAATTTTGGCTTATAGTCTGGTTTCGACCAACTCGATATGTAAAGTGTCATGAGATAACTTTTGTTATGATTTGGCGCTATATAAATAAAATTTAATGGATGGATGGATGGATGGATATTCAATTTCACACTCCCACTCCTGGTTCTACATAACATACTTAATGATAGCAATAAAAAATAGCAAAGTACCCATAGAACAAAAAAGGTGAAATAAAAAAGAACAAGAAAAGAATAAAGAAATAAAGAGAAAAAAAGAAAAGAAGTCTTATAATAGAATTCAGTGTCATTTAGTTTAGTGAATTTTTGAATTAACCCTTTCACCCCTGAGCCATTATTCCAGGTAAACGTTCTGCTGTGAATCATCGTCTGGTTCAGGTTCATAAAAGCTGCTGTGAATATGTGTTTGTGTTCCTGTTCTTCAGTGGTTTTGTTTTACCGTGTGTTTTAGGGTCAAAACAGGGTGGAATAACAGAAAAACACAAAGCGGAATTGAAGTGTGACAGGTTTGGACTAAATAAGGCACTCAGAATGTACCTCAGTAAGAGATTTACGATATTGAACATCAACTGTGAACTGGAACACACAAAACAACAAGGATTTGACTTTTGTTCCAGTAATTTTTTTTTTTTTGGGGGGGGGTCTTTTTTCTAAATCACTTCAGCTGCTTTTTGACACTTGGTTGAACTCCATAAAGCAGTTACACGGTCAAAACTCAGTAAAAACACAATATTAAAAAAAAAAAAAGGAAAATCACCACAACACTACAAACAACAGTAAAAACAAAAAAATTAAAAGCAAATGGTGTAAAAAAAACAAAAAACAAAACTGTATTTTTACAGTGAGTCGGTCTCACTCAGACGTCTACGGAAATGACAAGGTCTATTCTATCTGCATGATTTGAAATTTTTACTATTGAGCAAACAGTTGAATTTTTATGAATATTTAAAATAAATCATATGTTAAGAATGCTCACCACAGACACATCAGGGGTTAAAGCGTTAATGAATCCACCTTTACATTACAGTTTTTGCAGATTGCATATGCGCTAATCAAGACTTTAACTACTTTCATTCAATCATAAAAACCTAAACAGTCACCGGTGACTAAAATCAGTCACTGATATAAACTGTTTAATACCTGTTGATCCACTAATCTTATCAATCCATGTAAATGATTGGAGTAAAATACAGTTATTCATCTTCTCAGGGTCATCAGATATGACCCATTTGGACGTTCGGAGGCTCTGTAGTTACTATGGAAACGCTGTCATCTTCTACAACATTGATTCACCAGTAAAACCCATGGAGTTGGATCATGGTTGGTTAATGCTCAGTTATTCATATATTTTGCAGAAAAAAATTTTTTCTTCAGTTTTCTCTCTTTTGGATGTAATAACCCCCAACTTTAATCTGAGCTTTTATGAACATGTACATAATCAGTTGGGAGTTAAGATTTTCACTTAAAAATGCATGATAATATTAGAGTAAATGGTGAACGATCACTCAAGAAAGGTTAAAAATAGAGAAAACTTCATTTCCAAACTGCCACAAAAGCAGTTTTTTTGGGTTGGGTTTTTATGGGTTAAACAAAGGAGCCAAATATGCAAGAATGTTTTTCTACTTTTCCGTTTTTCTGCAACAGAAACAGTGTGTAGTAGCAAAACAGCACACACTGTTTCTTACATCAGACACTTAGTTAGAAAATAAAAACCCCCGCACTCATTGGAAAAACACTTTTATCCAAAAGCAAAACATGTTGAAAGTTGGCAACACACATCTCAGAACACTTAGTGTACTGAGTTTTTAAGTGTGTGTGCATGCGTGTATGTGTGTGTTCAACTTATATAATTGTCATTTTCCTGTAATGTAATCATTGTTTCCTTCAGTTTACAGTAACATATCATATTGATTACTGTAATATGATTCTGCTTTTCTTTTTGTGTTGTTGCTGTAAAACCTACAATGGTGAAAAAAATAATCATCCGTCCCTGGAAGTGTTTCTGAGAAGCTTGAATGAGAAAATAAAAGAGTTCAATACAGGAAGCAGTGTTTGTATATAGTACATAAGGGTGTTGTTGCTGCTCTGAAAGAGTCGGTCAAATGGTGCATGTGTGGACCTTGGTGCAAAAATGCTATATATAAAAAAAAAAAAATTGTTGGGTTTTGACAGAGGAGTTTCATTTTGATGTAGAAATGAAATGCTTATGCAAAGATTGCCTAGATAATTCAGTGCACGCCTCTCCACTGGTATGAAATGGTTGACTTCCTGTCTGCTGAGTGTGTGTGGTTTGTGGATGGATGAAAGTAGATTAATAAAGTCTATAATAGAATAATAATAATACCACAGTATGATGTTGGAAGTGGTAAATTGAAGTACTACTATTAGGAACTGTGACGTCACCCATTGATATCTGAACTGTCATTTTGAAACCAGTAGTTTGCAGTTTAGCTTTTGTCTTTTTAGACCCCAATGTAACCACATTTTGAGGAAAGGGGGAAGTACTGGAGCCCAAGAAGACAGAGGTGAGCTAATGCTAAATGCTAGCTTAATGACTTGGTAAAATAATAAATGTCATCAAGGTCTGATTAACCAATTAATTTCCAGTCCTTTTAACCATAACTACAGTGGAGCTGTCGATTAGGGGTTGGTTCAGTCGGTCAGGTCTCAGTTCAGCAACGTTATTTATCATCTACTAGTGAATTAGACCAATGAAAATATTAACCCTTAAAGACCCAAACAGCCACCAGAGACCAAAATTATCTACTGATGTAAAATGTTTAATACCTAGTGATCCACTAATTGTATCAATCAATGTAATTATTTGGTGTAATGCAGTTTGTTGTCTTTTCATGGTCATCAGATATGACCCATTTGGACATTAAGAGGCTCCGTAGTTACCATGGAAACACTGTCATCTTCTACAACATTGATTCACCAGTAAAACCAGTGGAGTTGCATCAATGACAGTGGATGGAGACACTGGGTTAATGTTCAGTTAATGATATATTTTACTAAAAAAGTCACTTTTTTGGCAGTTTTTTCTGTTTTTAACACAACAGCCGTCAACTTTATTCTGGTGCTTTAATGAACATCCACATGATCAGTGAATTAAATACAGGAAAATACATGATTTTCACTGAAAAAAATGCAAAACACAGAGGATAATATTGTAATAAATGGTGACAAATCTTGTAAAGGGGTCATATTTTGCGAAATACACTTTTGTGTATTTGGACCCTAATAGTTCATAAAGTTTGAATTTGAACCCTCCAGGTGCTGCAAAGCTATCTTCATATTCATTTTGTCAAAAATCGAGTGGATTTCTACAACCTGTCTTAATTCCTGCTTAATTTGTTACATTTTATAACCACTTATGTCACGACATTTGCACATATAAGGTCAAGACTTCTGATGAACATTTCTCTGAGTACAACATAATTGTTTTTCAGCAGCAGCGGTTGTAGTAAAAACTGAAAATATGTCCAAACTTTGTGCCGATTACCTAAAATGTTCAGTTGTTGGTTGTATTAACAAACACAAGTGGCTGAACGGGACAGAAAGCACTGTCAACATCCTGGAGGAGGCGGGGCGTGAAGTGGCTCATGTGCATTTAAAGGACCAGTGCGCAAAACAACCTTTCTGGTGTCATTACTCAGAAATAGGGTTGAAGATGGACCTGTGGAGTTGAATTAATGAAGAATTCAGACCCAAGCAGAGCATTTACAGTTTATGTAGACCACAGGGAAATGTTTGAAAATGCAAAATTCCATTTGAAAAAAGCAAAATATCACTACTTTAAGAAGGTTAAATCTAGAGAAAAAAAATCATTTGGGTACTGTTGCAAAATTACCACTGGGTCTTTATGGGTTAAATGTATGTTTGTGGACGTTGGGAGGACGCCAGCAGAGGTGATTTCTCACAGACTGCAAGGGAAGCTCGGCTTCCCCTAAAATTACGAAAATTAAATGGTTAAATATGTACGGTTGTGTTGACATTTCATTGACTACAAATGTGTTAAAACACCTTCATCTCAGACCAGTTCGTTCAGAATCAGCTTTATCACAAATCAACAGACTCGATGTTGTTCACTTCTCATACATTCCCGTTGCGCTGTTTTCTCATTCGATCTCTGCTCAGTGCATTTGTCCGTAGATGCTCAGCATCCATGCACTTCAATGGGACTGAGTGGAACAGTTTTTTTAATTGCCTCAAAACTGGATGGTAATTGGATAAATGCCACCATGTTGTCCCGCCCCCGGACACTCAGCGTCTCTGGGGGTGAATGGAGCTGTGGGCGGAGCTCAGCCGGGCTGGACGCCAGGCTTCCACATGCTGATTGGAGGATCAGTTGAAAGGCTGAATCCCATTTGACTGACAGCTATTTTGAGATCTACTCCTTCACTGACACAGTTCAGTTTAATACCGTCGCACATTCTGCTGTGAAATCCAGAGAGAAGCCACTGCGAAATTACTTGTTCATTTCTTGCACTGTAAATAAAACACACTCATTGTACTTCCTTGTTTCAATTTAACATGATTTCAACGTTTTCTTGTCTAGTTGGTACGATAAGGTCACTGACCATTTTCTTAAAAAGGAACGGAGGGACGAATTTAAGTTTAAATAACCTGACATTTTTTTTTAATGTAAGTTGACAGAGCTTCGCCTCTCTAAAAAACAAGCAGCTGCCACTGGACACCAGAGTACCTGGAGTGAATCCACACAGACATGGAGAGAACATGCAAACTCAAACAGAATGTGCGTAAAATGATAGAAATAACTGTTATGACATTACATAAGCTCATCAAAACAACGCCACGCTGAAGATCTAAGCTAAAGGCGGTCCATCCAAATATGAGCACATGCAACATTACTTGTGGCTGGGTTGTGTATTTGTCATATTTTGAGCGGCAGTGAATTGCTGTCTCTCTCACACACACACACATTTGTTCTTTGTCTGTCTCAGCCCATTAAACAACTCCATACGTTAGTGTAATAGAGGGCAGTGGAAACAGAGAGTGAAATATCCACCTTGTCACTGTGCCACAGCTGGCCCCAATTGGAAACAGAAGAGCCAGCATTTTGTGTTGTTTGCCCATATGTTCTGAGGCTCAGAGGTGTGTATCCATGTGTCCGTATGTGTATGTGTGCGTTTAAGCATTTGCGGTTTTCTGCCTTTTTTTGCCTTATGATTGTTTCAGTACCACTCCGCTGCATTTCCCACTCTATTCACTAGTTGGCATGTAAGGTCACGCACACAGCACAGTCATCAAAACACATCTACTCATCCACCCTCACACACACACACACACACACCAGCTGTTTTGCTCACACTAAAACAAACAACAGCCGCATCAGCAGCAGTACACATCAAAGCCTCACTGAAAATATTATCAGCATATTTTAACCCCTAAAGACCCAAACATCCACCAACGACCAAAACCACCTACTGATCTAAACTGTTTAATACCTGTTCATCCACTAATCCTATCACTACATGTAAATAATTGGTGTAAAATACGGTTTGTCATCTTTTCATGGTCGTCAGATATGACCCATTTGGACGTTCAGCACCGTCGTCTTCTACAACATTGATTCACCGGTAAAACCCAAGGAGTTGGATCAAAGACAGTGGATGGAGACACTTGTTTTATGTTCTGTTAATGATAGCTTTGACAGAAAAAGTCACTTTTTCTGCAGTTTTTTATGTTTTTGACACAATAACCCTCAACTTTAATCTGATTTTTATGAACATTTTCATGATCAGTAAATTAAATACAGGAAAATATTTGATGAAATGCTTTAATGAACATGATCAGTGAATTAAATACAGGAATATGCGTGATTTTCATTGAAAAATATGCAAAATACATACGATAATATTGTAATAAATAGTGACAAATTATTTAAAGGGGTCATATTTTGCTAAACCCACTTTTATTAGTCTTTGGGTCATTTATTTGTGTATTTGGACACTAATAGTTCATAAAATTTGAATTTGAACCCTCCAGGTGCTGCAAAGTTGGTTCAATGACAGTGGATGGAGACACTTGGTTTATGTTTAGTTATTGATAAATTTTACTAAAATTTTCTTCAGTTTTTTCTTTTTAGTCCAACGGCCCAAAGGTCCAATGAACTATTTTTATTATCAGTTGTCATCTGTCCGTAAACAATTTTTCAACAATCTTCTCTGAAACCATCTGTCAGAATGACTTGATATTTGTTGTGGAACATCTTTGGGGTAAGGTCTACCAAATTTGTTCAAAGAATTGGGAAATATTGATTTTTGAATTTTGTATGCATTTTTGAATTTTTTAAAATCCTCATTGGTCAAACCCAAGGTCATCTGTGTCCAAATTTCTAGAAATATATTGTCCAAAACCGACAGCCAGAATCAATTGAAATTCATAGCAGAGGTTCCTTGGGGTTAGGTCTACCAACTTTGTTCAAAGAAAGGAGAAATATTGATTCAAAATTTTTTAAGAATTTTTGAAATTTTAACCCATAAAGACCCAAACATCCACTGTCGACCAAAAGCATCTACTGATCTAAACTGCTGATCCACTAATCCTATCAATCAGAGGCAATTTCTCAAAGACTGCAAGAGAAGCCCAGCTTCCCCTAAAATTATAAAAATTAAATGGTTAAATATGTTCGGTTGTGTTGACATTTCATTGACTACAAATGTGTTAGAACACGTTCATCTCACAGACGAGTTCGTTCAGAATCAGCTTTATCACAAATCAACAGACTCGATGTTGTTCACTTCTCATACATTCCCGTTGCGCTGTTTTCTCATACGATCTCTGCTCAGTGCATTTGTCCGTAGACGCTCAGCGTCCATGCACTTCAATGGGACTGAGTGGAACAGTTTTTTTCATTGCCTCAAAACTGGATGGTAATTGGATAAATGCCACCATGTTGTCCTGCCCCCGGACGCCTGACGTCTCTGGGGGTGAATGGAGCTGTGGGCGGAGCTCGGCTGGGCTGGATGCTGGGCTTCCATATGCTGATTGGAGGATCAGTCGAAAGGCTGAATCCCGTTTGATTGACAGCTGTTTTGAGATCTACTCCTTCACTGACAGAGTTCAGTTTAATACCGTCGCACATTCTGCTGTGAAATCAAGAGAAACCACTATGATATTACTTGTTCATTTTTTGCACTGTAAATAAAACACACTCATTGTACTTCCTTGTTTCAATTTAACATGATTTCAATGTTTTGTTGTTTAGTTGGTACGATAAGGTCACTGACCATTTTCTTAAAAAGGAACGGAGGGACGAATTTATGTTTAAATAACTTGACTTTTTTTTTTTATGTAAGCCGACAATGAGCTTCCCCTCTCTAAAAGACAAGCAGCCGCCACTGCTATCAATCCTTGTAAATAATTGGTGTAAAATACAGTTTGTCATCTTTTCATGGTCATCCAATATGACCCATTTGGACGTTCAGAAGCTCTGTAGTGAACGTGGAAACACTGTCATCTTCTACAACATTGATTCACCGGTAAAACCCATGGAGTTGGATCAATGACAGTGGATGGAGACACTGGGTTTATTTTACTGAAAAAGTCACCTTTTCTTCAGATTTTTTTTTTTTATACAAAAACCTTTGACTTTACTCTGAGCTTTTATGAACATTTTTATGATCAGTCAATTAAATATAGGAAATAGATGATTTTCACTGGAAAAAATGCAAAATTCAGAGGATAATATTATAATAAATAGTGACAAATCACTTAGGAAAGGTTAAATAGAGAGACTAATTCATTTGGGAACTGCCACAAAAGTCACACTGGGTCCTTATGGGTTAAAAATCCCCATTGGTTTATTATGGGAAAAAATTCTAAGTGCTTTAACTTCAAAACAGTTGAAGATATTGATATAATTACTATTGGCAATAGATAGGAAGTCACATATGGGCTTTCGTTTGGTGTCATGACCTTTGACCTTGAGTGACCTTGAAAGGTCAAACAGATGTCAATTAATGTCTTTAAATATGCTGTTGGACGCTTGGTTTTATTTTTCATATAATAACCCTCAACTCCAACAAAAGATTAAGTTTTCTGTTCGTGGACAAATTAATTTGTTTTATTAACAATGAAATCCTTTTTTCTCTACTGTCAACAAGAGTGTCCTGCTGTCTCCTATGTCCTTTTGACTGAGAAATGTGTTGTTAGTATACATTACATTAACTCTTAATCAACCCTGAGCATTGTAAAGAGGAGTTGATAATATTATTTATCTTGTTTTTTTTGTTGTTGTGTTTTGTTTTTTTATCTTTTTGGGGGTTTAATAGGTTTGCTGTATATTTTTTTTATTGTGTCTGTGTGGTTCCTTATATCTAAGTACATGTTTATGTGAAAAAATAAATAAAAAAATAATCCTCAACTCCAATCTGAGCTTTTATGAACATCTACATGATCAGTGAATGAAATATAGGAAAATATCTCATTTATACATAAAAATGCAAAATACAGAGCATAACATTAGAATAAATGGGGATAAATCAGTTAAGAAAGGTTAAAAATAGAGAAAAATTCATTTGGGAAGTGCCATAAAAGTAGCTCTGGGTCTTTATGGGTTAACATATACACCACATTCCTGTGCCCCTGTACTTTCTGAACCGCTCGCTGCTTAGGGTTAGATGGAGGCTTTCTACAATCCTTTTCACACACGCTCGCACACTTTTTTCTCCGTTCCCTGAGCAATTAGTTTAGGATTAGATCGAGGTCAATACCGTCAGCTCCGTTGCGGTCCCATTTTGTGTAACATTTTAATCAGCTCCAATTCCTTCGCCTCCAAAACAAGTTTCTTTTTCACCTTCCTCCCACTTTTTTTTAGACTTCAATTTAGATTCAAATGAAAACCACCTCTAATCTGGCTTTTAAACTGAACACTGGGACTCTATTGTACCTTCCTGGACTATTAATCTTCTGGTGAAAGCTATTTTCTGCTCTTAGGTGAGGTAATTATAATGTCATTTCATACGGAACTTTATGACACGTGGGGCTGCATGTACCACTGAGCACCGGCACATGGGCCCATGCTACCTTGGTCGACACATGATGTAAAAGAGGAGGGGCCGACGGTGACAACGATGATGAGGGGGACAATGACAAACACAATGGCGATGAAGATGAGGATACGCATCATAACCTTGTTGCTATTAGCGCCAAACTGGCTTCTCTCCCTTCGTTCTCCGGGGAGTGTGAGGTAGAAGGTTCATCCATTCGCAGTATTTCACAGACCATAGGCTTCACGCACCATTACTGACTATCGGTGAATTCAGGGTCATTTGCATGTTATAGCACAGCATTAGCTTGATGATCTCCAACTTTACGGCGCATCTCACAGCAATGCGGGTGGTGTGGATTTAACCAAAAGGTCATCTGTGCGGTTTCCACGCTAACATAACGTCAACTTCTACTGCTGTTCCTTCGGTTAAGCCTCTGATCTGTCGTCAGCCACAAGCCGGAAACAAAAGTGGATGAATGACGAGTTGGTTAAGCTAATCTGGGAATTATAAGGTTCACACTGGTTACGAGAAAAGATACTGCACTACGAGAATATGTGTAGATGTAAACCACTTAACCCCTATAACACCAAACATATCATATTTGATACATGAGTTTTGAAGCCCTCTACATGATCAGTGGGATTTTTTTTCTTGAAAAACCTGATGTATACAATTAGATACATGCAATACACAGATAATCCACCAGGGGGGTGGAATTCATTCACCAGAGGCCTTTCCAGTGACACTACAAGACTGACATTAATGAGGAAGGAGGCAGAACGTTGCCAATTTTGAAAAGGAATTACCAATTTGTTAGACATGTTTGTGTTATATTATGTTTTTGTTTGTTCAAAAATAATAATTTTTGAGCATTGACACCCAATGTATCAAATACGATACAAAACTGAGACTCATACATGGAAATTGATATTTGAAAAAAAAATATTTTGGTTGTTCAGAAAACCTCTTAAACCCCTTGCTGTTTGTAGTTATATCCTATGTTTATTCTATTCTATTCTATTCTATTCTATTCTATTCTATTCTATTCTATTCTATTCTATTCTATTTCTTTTTTTATTACAATGTTTTGCAATTTCAGTCTTCTGTATGTGTTGTAAATATGGCAGAACAGATAATAAAGCTGACTTTGACATTTCCTAATTAATTTATCACAATTTACTATTTTCAGGGTTCATACATATTTTTTAAGGTCATTCAATAACTTTTCAAGCACTTTTAAGGGACATTTTCAATTTTTTTCCAGCATGGCACCGTATCACTGGGATCAAATAAATATCTACAGGAAAACATTCACTACTGATTTTTTTTTTTTTTTTACTTTTTATCATAATGATGTGCATTATATTATGCTATAAACACGTAAAATTATGTTTCATAAGAGCAAAAATGTTGAAATTAAAGGAGAACATAAAGTTTTATCCAAAACAAGGGAAGACACTTGGCGTTTTTCTCACCCACTGAGCCAGAGATTAAGATAAAAATGCACCTGGAGTCGACCTCAGAACACCCGCTAATATTCTTTTTTGACATAAAGTTTTATTTTTCAAAATGCATCACCTCTCTCTAAGTAGCTTTGGCTTAAGTTACTGTAAAAATGAATGAATAAATAAATCACATCACAGTCTTAAAATTACAAGCACTTTTCAAGCACTTTTCAGACCTAACCCTAACCCAAAATGTAATCACATCTTTTCCTGGCCACTATGAATCTATAAACCCAATTTAGTAAGAATTCAATCAATAGTTTTGCTGTTAAAGTGTTAACAAACAAACAAACCAAACCAAAAACAATACCCCTTTCCTCCCCTTCAGGGGGTGGGGTAATAATTCTAAATAATGAACAAACTGTTTTCCATAGGCATGCACAGATGCACAGAATTGTCCATCATGGCCCTGACATTAAATCAGCCTTTGGGCTTTCTAAAACCACCATCAGGGTCCTGGTCCAAATGCTGACCCAGCAGGAGCCACAAGGACGAAGCCATGAACCCCAGGTACTGGTCATTATTTACCTGCTAAGCCTGTGCAGCCCTATAAAGACTAACTCCACATGTCTTTGCACTGCCAATTACCACAATCTGTAGGATCATCCACAAGGTTCTGGAGACAATGTTAACTACCTGCTGTGGAGTCATTCATTTCCCGAACACAGAGGGGATGCGGCGGGTGGGGGTGGGCTTGGTAACGCCTTGCTGGTCCAGGAGCTGTTCCGCTGGGGTGCTGATGCCGTTGATGGATGCCACATCAGGACTGTTCCTCCTGCAGAGCCGTAGAACATATTCAACATCAATACAAAGTGTTTCCTCTGTTATAAAGCAGGGCATGTGTGATGCCAGGGGGGCTTTTCTGGATCTACGCTGTAAAAAAAATCTGTAATTTAACAGAATTTTTACCATACATTTTTCCTGTATTTTTAAGATACAGGAAAATATCAGTGAAATTACAAAAATAGACTGTGATTTTACATGTCAAATGTAAAATAACATGAAAAAACTCTAACTGTGAATAACCCAAAAAATTTCCATTTTTTTTAAAGATTTCTTTTTCACAGAAAAATATAGTTAAAAATACATTTGCAAATGTATCATAATTTCACAAATACTTGTTTTCTATTCATGAGATTAAACTGTTAATTTAGAGTTTGATACTGGAAAAAAATAATAAAACGAGATAAAATTACTGACAATTAACCGTAAAAGAAGTATTTGTTCTGTAAGTTTAACAAGACTTGTTTGTTAATTGACAAATATCTTGTGTAATTACAGGAGGTTTCACAACAAAAATGTTGAATAAATGTATTTTTGTGAATGTATAACATGTATAAGCACTGATAAACTGTCCAAATATTTTTTGATCAGTCGATTGTACAACTTAGTCTCATTGAAAATTATTTATATATATATTTATTTATAGGTAATTAGATTGTTTTAATGGATGTAAATATTCTTTATTAAACATTAAAAAGTCAAAAAAATATGCAAAGTCTCATGTAAAGTTAGGGCAAAAAACTGTATTTTAATTGTGGAAAATTAACAGATTTTTATGAGATGGTTATTTTCTGTTATTTAACAGTATTTTTTCGGCACCCCTGCTGCCGGAATAATATTTTTTTTTATGTTTTTTTTTTTTTTTTTACAGTGTATGGTATACACTGGTAATGTCTTTCTCCAATTACTAATGTACAAGCAGGCCTTTTATTCATCAGCAGGCTTCTTTGTCTCTGGAGAAACCTACGCCTGGAGCACCCCTTCTTCATAACAACCCCCCACCATCAGCCTGTACTGAAGTAAGAGCCGAGTTTGAACATTAGCCTCTTGTCATTACACCTACAATCACATACAGGAAATTGTTGCATCGATTACTCTGAAACGAACATTGATTCATTCATTTCTGAACCGTTTATTCCTCAAGAGGGTTGCGGGGTTGGGTTGCTGGAGCCAATCCCGGCTCCCATCAGGCGAAAGCTGAAACAAACATGTTCAACTTTATTTTTATGTACAGGCCAAGAGGGAGAAAAATACCACACACATTATACAAAGACCAGGAGCAGCATCAAGAGCACTATACAGACATTAAAACACCACCAACACCTCCATACACAGCCTCTGTTTACTCCCAAGGTTATCGGAGCCTGCTGCCTTTTCTACAATAATCTGGACAAAGACGAAGAGGCAGGACCGGATGAGGATGACAGAGAAAATGACTTGAAGGAAGATGCAGATCACAGGGAGCTGTCACGAATCAACATCCCAGACTGTGATCCTGCAGAGCTGCCGGCACGGCAACGTCCAGGACAGAGTTTCCTGTCTGAATGGAGTCACATTCACTTAGACATGCAGACGATTACTACAAAAGAGACCACCCCCCCTTTTTTTTGTTCTCTCTCTTGGTTCTGTGTTGGTTGTTTTTTGTCCGTTTCTTTGTTTTGTTTTATTGTACCTACTTCTTTTCTTTTCTTTTTTTTTTTTTTGTTAATCAGACAGTTGTTGTATCTATTCTGTACTGATTGCTTGTCAATACTGGATTTACATTAAGGATTGTCTTCTTTTGGGTAGTGTGGGATTGTAGGAGGGACAGAAAGAAAATGAAAGAATGGAAGTTCTTTTTGTCACATTGCACTGTCATACCAGTGAAATTACTTCCAATAAAAAAAAGTTAAGAAAAAAAAAGAGACTTTTTAATCCAACTACACCTTTATGGAATGGTTTTGTGACCAATGTAACAAAAACACATCCTAAACTGTATGTGTGATTAAGTCATTCAGTATATTAATTTATATATATATATATATATATATATATATATATATATATATATATATATATATATACACACACACACAGGGTGGGGAAGCAAAATTTACAATATTTTGAGGCAGGGATTGAAAGACAGTGTATGACCAATTAGTTTATTGAAAGTCATGAGAATTTATTTGCCACAAGAAAATGTACATAATAGAAAATGTTTTTATTCTATGTGTCCTCCTTCTTTCTCAATAACTGACTTCACACGCTTCCTGAAACTTGCGCAAGTGTTCTTCAAATATTCGGATGACAACTTCTCCCATTCTTCTTTAATAGTATCTTCCAGACTTTCTCTTAATAGTTTTGCTCATAGTCATTCTCTTCTTTCCATTATAAACAGTCTTTATGGACACTCCAACTATTTTTGAAATCTCCTCTGGTGTGACGAGTGCATTCAACAAATCACACACTCTTTGACGTTTGCTTTCCTGATTACTCATATGGGCAAAAGTTTCTGAAAAGGTATGGATAATAGTGTTAGGTATGATTGACATCAATATATGTTTGGTTTCAAAACAATTGACGTAGTGCCTGCTGAGAAAAAACAACTAAATGTTCATTGTAAATTTTGCTTCCCCACCCTGTGTGTATGTGTATATATATATATATATATATATATATATATATATATATATATATATGTACACAGTGGGTTATATTCAGTCTGTTTATTTGCCATTTTTACCCCAGCCCCTGAAGGAGAGGCAAGGGGTATTGTTCGATTTGTTTGTTTGTTAACAGTTTCGCAGCAAAACTATTGGTTCAATTCATACCAAATGAGGTTTATAGATTGCCAGTGACCAAAAATAGATGTCATTACATTTTGGGAATTTTTAAAATCTTTTTTTTTCCCCATTTACTTATAATAGATGAAATTTCAAATGTCTGTAGCAGATAAATTATTGGTTGAATTCATACCAAATTGGGTTTATAGATTGCCAGTGACCAAGAATAGATGTGATTACATTTTGGAAACAGTAGTGCAAAGTTCAAATGTTTTTAATAAATTTTTTAAAAAAAATTTTATTCCCATTTACTTACAACGAACAAAATTTCACGTCTGTAGCAGCAAAACTATTGGTTGAATTCATACCAAATATAGTTTATATTATGGTTATCATATCTGATAGCCATGAAAAGATGACAAACTGTATTTTACTTTAATTATTTACATATATTCATAGGATTAGTTGACCAATAGTTATTAAAAAAATTTAGATCAGTAGATAGTTTTGGTTGATGGTGGATGTTTGGCTCTTTATGGCTCAAGTATCTATGAATAAATAAATAAATACAAGAAATAAATAAAATAAAATAAAATAAACACTATCCACTGTAAACATTTCACCTAATATTGCACATTGCTAAATAATGAGAAATAAGCTATGAAAGTCATAACCTGAAATAAATTTGATGTACAGTATTTCTTTTATTTCTCATTTCTTGAACTTTTTGCTTTTCCTTGTTGAAAATCTAAATATCAAAAGCATTAAAGCATGATCTGTTTATTCTTTTATGCCTCTGGAAATAACACCTGAGCAACTGAAAAACTCAAATCAAAGAAAAAACCTGAACTGAAGTTAAAGAAATTAACACGTTTTTCTAAAGGGGAAAAACAACACTCTGCCTTTTCTGTCGTTATAAAGGACCTTCTCCACTATCATAGATGACCCTGACAGACAAAACCACAAATGGGCCGGACTCAGGCCATCAGAGGGCACGCCAACCCCTGCCTTTACCTGGTTCTAAAGGTAAGTACCTCCAACCTGACCAAAACCATTGTGTTATTTCCACTTCAAAGACAACCAGGGCCTCTATAAGTGGTTAAATAGTTCCTGTTGGGTGTCCATATGTTTAGTCCAGGTGGAGGAATATACCACTGTGTCATTTGAGTGTATGTAAGAGCCTAAACACCTATAATAGGGGTGTCAAACTCATTTTAGTTCAGGGGCCACATTCAGCTAAATTTGATCTGAAGTGGGCCGAACCAGTAAAATAATAGCATAATAATATATAAATAAGTTCAACTCCAAACTTTTCTCGATGTTTTAGAGCGAAAAAAGTAAATTTACATTATGAAGAGGTTTACATCTACAAACTATCCTTTTCAAAAGATGTGAATAACATGAACAAACTGAAAAAATAAGTATAATTTTAACAATATTCTGTCTCAGTTTATCAATTACACATGTACATTATAACTTACAGATCACAGTGGATCTACAAACACACAAAACATTTCGTATCAGGCAGAATATTGGTAAAACTGTAGTTGCTTCTCTGAAGACATTTCAGGTTATTCACTTTTTTTGCCAAATTATACTTCGTTTTAGTGTAAATACATGAAAATATTTACATGTACAAAGAGAAAAACTTGGAGTTGTCATTATTTATATATTATTATGATAGTATTTGACTGGTCCCGCCCACTTGAGATTGAATTAGTCGGAATGTGGAACCTGAACTAAAAGGATTGTTAATATCTTAGTGTAATTTTTGCATTTCACAAATTCATCCCAAGGGCCGGACTGGAGCCTTTGGCGGGCCGGATTTGGCCCCCGGGCCAAATGATTCTTGATCCAAGTGGCTTTTAAAGAATGATTAAAGGTGACAAAAGTAGATAACCTGATACAAGAGGTGAACGATGCACCTGCCAATATCCTTCGACCAGATCTAATTTACTGACGTATTACTGACTCTTGGGTGTCTGAGCAGTCAGACGTCAGAGGGAAATTAGAGTACAATGGTGACTGCGTTCAGTTTGTGGTTTGGTCAGATTTTAGGACTAAAGGCTGCAACGTTTCCCTCCCTGTCGTCATCTAAGGCTGGTCTTTGACAAAGTACAGAGCAATCTTGCTTTCCTTGGGCCTCTGCCTCCATTAGCCCAGTGGTTTCCAACCTTTTTTAGCTCATGACCCCATTTTAGCCCTTTCATGCATAGTGGTCACTACAGTGGACAGCTATTCTACAGCTGTTCTCTTGTATATTCATGGATTTTTTTATTAATTTATTTATTTATTTTTACACATATCTTTATTAAAGTTTTAAGACACTACATACAGGGGTTGGACAAAATAATGGAAACACCTTCACCTCAAGATGATAATGCCCCAATCCATACAGCTAGAATTGTTAAAGAATGGCATGAGGAACATTCTAATGAAGTTGAGCATCTCGTATGGCCGGCACAGTCCCCAGACCTCAACATTATTGAGCATTTATGGTCAGTTTTAGAGATTCAGGTAAGACGTCGATTTCCACCGCCATCGTCTCTAAAAGAGTTGGAGGGTATTCTAACTGAAGAATGGCTTAAAATTCCTTTGGAAACAATTCACAAGTTGTTTGAATCAATACCTCGGAGAATTGAGGCTGTAATTGCCGCAAAAGGCGGACCTACACCATATTAAATTATATTTTGTTGATTTTTTAAGGTGTTTCCATTATTTTGTCCAACCCCTGTATCTTTTCTGACATGAATTGGTAACCTTGAGTAGATCTCTCCTGAGCATAAACCCCCAGAATCACAAGCACCCCCCCCATAGTTTTCACACAATTTATCAGTAAATACATGTTTCTTTGCTTCAAAAATTAAACGCACAATGTCCAGCTGATTCTTATTATATTTTACTTTTTTACTTTTTTATTTTCTAATTTTTTATTTTTATTTTTTACTTTTTATTTATTTAATCTATTTATTTATTATTTATTTATTTTATAAGAAATTTTTCAATCACATTGTTTTTTCATGTTTAAAGAGAAATGAAAACACTCAGGGAAAAAAATCTTGATTAAGATTCTCACAATTCGTGCATGAAAGGGTTAACATCACAAATTTGTGGTGACCCCAGACATTCCAAATGGAGTGTGTACTTACCAGGTAGACAGCACAGTAACGCTGTTGCTATCTCCCTGGGGTGCACCACCCTAGTCAGCAGGGGTGCAGCGTTCAATGACCACAAAATAAAATTGTAATTAACACAATAACAGTGTGAGAGATGAAAAGCGTAATCACTCAGCCTATACATTAACTCTGTTACATTGGCAGTGTTGTGTAAGTTGGTTCCACACTGTAATCCATTACAGACTACTTTTTACTGTTATTTAAAAGTAATTCCTTACCTTACAATATTACTGTCTCAGAATTGTTATACGTTACATGACTCCTGTGTTACTTTTGAGTTACGTACAGACTTTCATCATAAATGGTGCGTGTGCAGCAGAACCCAACCCCCCCAAAATACAAGACAGGAGAGCTCTGGGATGCATACATTTGCGTCCTGAAGTACATGTGGACGAATAGCTCAGTAAGTAACACTACAGCCTACGATGTTCGAATCCCAGCAGGAACGCTTGCATTTTTTTCATCATTTTACATGTTCAAACAGGGGGTGCGACGCAGAGGACGCCAGTAGATAAATCCACAGTTGATAAACAATTCTAACTGGTCATAGAAACGTTAGCTTACCTTGTCATTACTAATCACAGGGATCATGCTAATGCTAACTAGCTTCTGTAAAGCAGGGTTAGTGTTAGTAATGAGCATACGTCCATGTGGACAATGGACTGTCTTCTGCCGTCTTCACCCATTGGCCGAACACCAACAGGAAATAGAACTTTCCTGTCGCATTTTTGATTCCTTAAGGTCTCACGGTCTTACTGTTTTTTGTTGTTTTTTTTTTCATTTGAGCAATTAAATTATGGGCAAAAAGTGTGTTGTAACGTAAGCAATATTGTACATGTACCAAGTAAAATATTATTGAAAATTGATTAGTAATGCCTTAAACTACTGCGTTACAGCAAAAAGTAATCTGTTACTGTAATGCTTTTCCTTTATAAGGTGTTCCTCCCAACACTGCTTATAGAGACAGTCAGGTTATCTAAAACAACAACAACAACAACCAAAGACTAATGATGTGTTGCCCCATTGCCAGGTGGCAGCAGTTTCTAGTTCTCCTTTACGCATGAGGGGGTCTCTAAACTCCTGAAAATGGGCTCCATTTACTATAATGCGAGTTGCTGAGCATATTCACAGTCCTGCTGCTTCAGCTGATGTCTTAAACCTAAGTCAGAGCTGTGGTTTTCATCACATCTGAGTTACTGTCAGTGGTAGGAGCTGGAAACTACAGCCAAGGAGTTCCTTCAGAAAGACACTGTCTATCTGTGCTTTAAACCCATAAAGACCCAAACACCCACTGTCAACCAAAACCATCTACTGATCCAAACGGTTTAATAGCTGTTGATCCACTAATCCTATCAATACATGTAAATAAGTGGCGTAAAATACAGTTTGTCGTCTTTTCATGGTCATCAGATATGACCCATTTGGACGTTCAGAGGCTCTGTAGTTACCATAGAAACTCCGTCATCTTCTACAACAGTGATTCACCAGTAAAAACCATGGAGTTGGATCAAAGACAGTGAATGGAGATACTGGGTTTATGTTCAGTTAAGGATAGATTTGACAGAAAAAGTCACTTTTTCTGCATTTTTTTTCTGTTTTTGACACAATAACCCTGTTGAGTCGCATTATGTAATAAATTCCCATTATATTTTTGTATCATATTTGATACATTGGGTCTCAGTGCTCAAATATTATTTTTGAACAAACCAAAACATAATATAACACAAACATGTCTAACAAAGTTTTAATTCCTTTTCAAAATTGCCAAAGTTCTGCCTCCTTGTTGAGCTGCATTATGTAATAAATTGTCATTATGTAATAAAAGTTCAAAATGTCATAAGAATGTCACGTCATCTTGTAATAAAGCTGCATTATGTAATAAACTGACGCATTTTGTAATAAACTACCTCAATGCATTATGTAGTAAATTTTTTCGCATTATGTAGTAAGTTATTACAATTTGAGACATTTATTACAAAATGCACTTGACACATTTTTATTTTCAGGAAAATGTAATGTACTAAATTAATCTTAAAACTGTGTGGTTAAAGTTCTGATTCTATTACCTGTAGCTCCTGTGACTAATTTCTTCTAAATTGCTCTGATATTATATTAATTTGGATTGTTATTACATCATGAACCATGTTATTACATTTTTTTTAAATAAAAATGTGTCAAGTGCATTTTGTAATAAATTTCTCAAACTGTAATAACTTACTACATAATGTGAAAAAATTTACTACATAATGCGTTGACGTAGTTTATTACAAAATATTTCAGCTTATTACATAATGCGGCTTTATTACAAGATGACGTGACATTCTTATTACATTTTGAACTTTTATTGCATAATGGGAATTTATTACATAATGCGGCTCAACAAACCCTCATCTTTAATCTGATTTTTATGAACATTTTCACGATCAGTAAATTAAATACAGGAAAATATTTGATGAAATGCTTTAATGAACATGATCAGTGAATTAAATACAGAAAAATGCATGACTTATATTGAAAAAAATGCAATACACAGAGGATAATATTGTAATATATGGTGACAAGTTAACATCCAGTCAACCAAAACCATCTACTGATCCAAACGGTTTAATACCTGTTGATCCACTAATCCTATCAATACATGTAAATAATTGGTGTAAAATACAGTTTGTAGTCTTTTCATGGTCATCAGATCAGAGAAACTGGGGAGGATGTAAACACTACACCAGGATTGAAGGCTCCTTTATTTTTGGATCCACATTAAAAATATACTTACAGCTGTAAAGTATGTTGATCATCTTCATTATTAAATAACACAATGATAATATTGTGCTCTTTAACCCATAAAGACCCAAACCATCTACTGATCTAAGCTGTTTAATACCTGTTGATCCACTACTCCTATCAATACATGTAAATAATTGGTGTAAAATGGTCATCAGATATGACCCATTTGGACGTTCAGAAGCTTCGTAGTTACCGTGGAAACATCCTCTACAACATTGATTCACCAGCAAAAACCATGGAGTTTGATCAATGACAGTGAATGGAGACACTTGTTCTATATTCAGTTATTGATATATTTTACTGAGAAAGTCGCTTTTTCTTCAGTTTTCTCTGTTTCTGATATACTAAAACACAACTTCAACTTGAGCATTTATGAACATCTACATGATCAGAAATTAAAAATAGGAAAATACATGATTTACACTGAAAAAGCACAAAATACAGAGGATCATTTAAAAAAGATGCTGATAAATAAATTAAGAATGATTAATTAGATAGAAAAATTCATTAGGGAACTGCCACAGAAAAAGCACTGGGTCTTTATGGGTTAAAAAATGCCCCATTTTCAACCTCCATCTGTTTTGATATAATAATCCTCAACTGTAATCTTAGTATGATGATTAAAGTACATGATGAGTAAATTAAATATACGAAAATACCTGATTTAAACTCAAACTTCAGTGTCAGTGGATGGAGATGCTTGCTTTATGTTCAGTTATTGATAAATCTGCTGAAAAAGTCACTTTTTCTTCAGTTTTCTCTATTTCTAAAATAATAAACATCAACTTTAATCTGAGCTTTTAAGAACGTCTACATGATCAGTGAATTAAAGACAGGAAAATACCTGATTTTTACCAGAAAGAAATAACATAAAGAGGAAATTATTACAATAAATGGTGATAAATAGCATAAAAAAGATTAAATATAGAGAAAAATCCATTTGGGAACTGCCACATAAGTAGTACTGGGTCTTTATGGGTTAACTTGTTTCATTCGTTTCTGGGTTAAAGTGACCAAAAAAAAAGTCAAAGTCAGTGTCAGATGCAAACCTGACCTTCACACCATCGTAAGACAACACACAGGCAGTGAAAGCATTGATCAACATCCCACTCATTCCAATGCATTTTTGGTTCCACTTGGTTTCCAGTTTCACCTGCCAATCAAAAGTTTCTCTGGCAGTGGACCATCGACTCTACTGCCAATGAGAGGCAAACAGGGATGAGGTTTCCCCAGTCATCCCTGGAAACAATGGATGACAAATATTAAATAATGTATGAAATTATTCTTCATTATTATTGTTGGCCAATGGGAGCCCAGCGTCACAGAACATCAGCCAATGAGAGCACAATGTCACAGAACTTCAGCCAATGAGAATGCAGCGTCACAGAACGTCAGCCAATGAGAGCCCAGCGTCACAGAACATCAGCCAATGAGAGCCCAGCGTCACAGAACATCAGCCAATGAGAGCCCCGTGTCACAGAACATTTGCCAATGAGAGCGCAGCGTCACAGAATGTCAGCCAATGAGAGCGCAGCCTCACAGAACGTCAGCCAATGAGAGAGGAGCGTCACAGAACGTCAGCCAATGAGAGCGCAGCGTCACAGAACGTCAGCCAATGAGAGCTCAGCGTCACAAAACGTCAGCCAATGAGAGCGCAGCGTCACAGAACGTCAGCCAATGAGAGTGCAGCGTCACAGAACCCAAGCCAATGAGAGCGCAGCGTCACAGAACGTCAGCCAATGAGAGCCCAGCGTCACAGAACGTCAGCCAATGAGAGCTCAGTGTCACAGAACGTCAGCCAATGAGAGAGCAGCGTCACAGAACGTCAGCCAATGAGAGCGCAGCGTCACAGAACGTCAACCAATGGGAGCCCAGCGTCACAAAACATCAGCCAATGAAAGCCCAGCGTCACAAAACGCCAGCCAATGAGCCCACCGTCACAGAACGTCAGCCAATGAGAGCAGCGTCACAGAACGTCAACCAATGAGAGCACAGCGTCACAAAACATCAGCCAATGAAAGCCCAGTGTCACAAAACGCCAGCCAGTGAGAGCCCAGCGTCACAGAACGTCAGCCAGTGAGAGCCCCACGTCACAGAATGTGAGCCAATGACAGCGCAGCGTAACAGAACGTCAGCCAATGAGAGCTCAGCGTCACAAAACGTCAGCCAATGAGAGCGCAGCGTCACAGAACGTCAGCCAATGAGAGCGCAGCGTCACAGAACCCAAGCCAATGAGAGCGCAGCGTCACAGAACGTCAGCCAATGAGAGCCCAGCGTCACAGAACGTCAGCCAATGAGAGCCCAGCGTCACAGAACGTCAGCCAATGAGAGCTCAGTGTCACAGAACGTCAGCCAATGAGAGAGCAGCGTCACAGAACGTCAGCCAATGAGAGCGCAGCGTCACAGAACGTCAACCAATGGGAGCCCAGCGTCACAAAACATCAGCCAATGAAAGCCCAGCGTCACAAAATGCCAGCCAATGAGCCCACCGTCACAGAACATCAGCCAATGAGAGAGCAGCGTCACGGAACGTCAGCCAATGAGAGCACAGCGTCACAAAACATCAGCCAATGAAACCCAGTGTCACAAAACGCCAGCCAGTGAGAGCCCCACGTCACAGAATGTGAGCCAATGACAGCGCAGTGTAACAGAACGTCAGCCAATGAGAGCTCAGTGTCACAAAACGTCAGCCAATGAGAGCGCAGCGTCACAGAACGTCAGCCAATGACATTCTATCGTCACAGAACGTCAGCCAATGAGAGCGCAGCGAAGTGATAACACTTCATATATTTGATCTGATTTTTGCTGAATGTGCTATTTCAGGAACAGTTTCAGGACATGATTTTTTTTTTCACATTTGGCAGAAATTCAAGGATGAAATTGAGTTCTTCACTGTAACCTGATAAAACACTTTTATTTTGGCTGTACTACAAGAATTCATGCACAAATTACACGATTTTTCATAGCTCAAAGGTTACCTCTATAGTGGTGACATAATGTTCTATAAAAACATTTTCTGGCCATTATTAAAGCGGTAATTCTTGATCGTTTTTTAGCGTCATTCTTTTTGATCATATCGTCCTTCAAGTGGACTCATAGGACATGTGCATGCCTCTTTCCCTGTTTTCTGGGAAGCTGTAATGCCCACATTCTGGGTTTTTCAGACATGTATGGGGGTTAAATATCTGATTGACAGCTGTAACTACCAATCACTTATCAGATTCTGTCAGACACCATATGACTGCTTTACTCTGTATTTAAGCAGAATGAAATTAAATGAGTTGATCTATATTAACCCATAAAGACCCAGCGGTACTTTTTCACATTTTCCTAAGTGATTTATCACCCTTTATTGTAATATTTTCCTTTTTAGTTTGAGTTTCTTCAGTGTTCTTCAGTGTATTTTCCTATGTTTAATTCACTGATTATGTAGATGTTCAGTAAAGCTCAGGGTAAATTCAAAGGTTATTATATCAAAACAGAGAAAACTGAAGAAAAAAGTGACTTTTTCTGTAAAATATATCATTAACTGAACATAAACCAAGCATATCCATCAACTGTCATTGATCATTGTGTGATTTATCACCATTTACTGTAATATTATCCTCTTTATGTTATGTTTTTTTTCGGTAAAAATCAGGTATTTTCATATATTTAACTCACTGATCATGCAGATGTTCTTAAAAGCTCCGACTAAAGTTGAGGGTTATTATTTTAGAAATAGAAAAAACTGTAGAAAAAGTGACTTTTTCTGTAAAATATATCATTAACGGAACATAAACCAAGTATATCCATCCACCGTCATTGATCAAACTTCATGGGTTTTCCAATGTGTTAGAAGATAACGGTGTTTCCACGTTCGCTACGTCCGAATGAGTCATATCTGATGACCATGAAAAGACGACAAACTGCATTTTACACTAATTATTTACATGTATTGATAGAATTAATGGATCAACAGGTATTAAACATTTTAAATCAGTAGATGTTTATGGTTGCCTGTGGCTGTTTGGGTCTTTATGGGTTAATATTTAGTCTTATTGAGAAAACAGAGCTGTGGAATGAGTCTGTATTTTTAAATTCTGGTGTTTTTTCTTCATTTTCACTCCTGCAGCTTTAAAATACTCATTACAACTGACTAACAAAGTGCTGTTTTCTTAATTTTGTTCCATTTTGCAGCATATGAGGGTGAGGGATGAGTTCACAGACTTGTAGAATCATCGCCAAGGTACACTGACACTGGCTCAACACCTCACCGAAACACATCATATTGTTTTTTCTGCACTTGTTATTGCTCTGTGGAATACACGCTGTCTTTTTCTGCTCTTTTGTTGGTTTTCTAATCATGGCAATATTTTCACATACACTCTAATAACAATTTCAGCCAAACACCGTCAGAACAAACTCCTCTGCCAAATGTAAAAGAAAAGCTACTCTCTAATCTAGCACTTAATTATTTTTTTATACATCCTTTCATCCATGTTATTCTCCATTTCCTTCTCATTCGGCTTCTCAAAGTCAGGTTTATTAATGTCTGTATTTAGTCTTTTGGTTTGGACAAAGAGGAAAGAGCTGAAGAATGAAGATTAAAATTCTAGTGTTCCTTTTTTTTCTATAAAAGCAGTCTTTAAACAACTTCTTTGTGTATTTCTTTCTTTTTTCTTTATTAAGTACATTCATTTACATTGTTGAAGTTATGTAACAATACCTTTGTGTATTTTTTGTCTTCCCTTTAACACTAAATTTTTAACCAAAAATGTGCCCTCAGTTAAAAATTAAAAGTGCATTTAGTCACTTATTCAAGAAAATAACAGACTGAGGTTTTTGTCCTTAATGTCGGTAAAACAATATCTGATGTAGTCGTTTTCATAGCTGAGTTTCACCATGATATGAATAAAAACTTTTGGGTCTTCTTTTATGTTGTGAAATGCCTGGTGTTAATTATCATTACAGCGCATTACCGCCACCTACTGTTGGCAAATGTGTGGGCGGTGCTAAGATCCATAAAGTAAAGTACTGGATTGGTTTCTTAGCATTATTATTATTTTTTTAATTTAAATTTTTATTCAGAACAGTCTCATCAATGGTACAAAGTAGACTGTTCTTTTTAAAAAAATTTTGCAAAGAAAAAAGGGTATCAATAATGCTCACTGAAAGGAAGAAAAATAAAGAGAAAAAAAAACAGTAATATACATAAAGTAAATAACTAAGTAAAAAATGGATAATAATAATGATATTAACAAGTTTGTACACATAGCCAATCAAACTTCCACGAAATAAGACAAAGAAATTTTCCATAAATAATAATAATAATAATAATAATAATAATAATAATAATAATAATGGATTAGATTTGTATAGTGCTTTTCTATGAACGCATACAGAAAGCGCGTACGGTGAATCCATTATTCATTCACTCACACATTCTCCCTCTGGTGGTGGTAAACGACATTTACCCACAGCTGCCCTGGGGCAGGCTGATGGAAGCGCCTACAGCCCCTCCAACCACCACCGAACATTCATACGCATTCATACACCAGTGTGAGTAGCAGCTCTGGAGGCAAGGAGGATGAAGTGATTTGCCCAATGACACAACAGCACATGACTAGAACAGAGTGGGATTCGAACCGCCAACCCCTCGGTTATCGGACGACCTGCTCTACCTCCTGAGCCACACACAAAGTAGTATTTCTAATCCTAGTACAGAGAGAAAAAAAAAAAAAAGCAGGAGCCTAACAGTGCACATTGGCTAAAATTTGCTTAGAGGTCTTATTTCTGTCTTTGTGCATAAGAAATCAATATAAGTGAATCCCCAAAGGAACTTTGTGTTGGTAAATGCAAGTTCTGCAAATGTACAGGATTTCAGTTCTGTTACAACATGTTGATGGTCATATGAACTATGTTTTCAGCTCAAAAATGTCCAATTTCATCACAATTAATGCTATATTTTCATGTCACAAATGGCCAAGTTATATTTGAACTGAATTTACCTGAAAAACAAATATTCTATTCTTTTAGATTCCCCAGTTTTTCTTACAAGATTACATCCTACATATCACGTTTTATTTTTACAGGTTGCAATATGGAGTATGGTGCTGATCCATCCTGCTTATGTTACGCCAAAACATACATTAAGAATGTCACACGTCACTTTTTAAATCAACAGTTTTCTAATAATAAGCATTTTTATAAAGAAATAACAATTCTATATTGTTACTTACTCTTTAGTATGATGATAAACTATACAATAAATAATTCTGATCCTAGTTTTTGCACAGGGATCATTTGTGGAAATGCTGACATGGCTGCCGAGCATCAGTATGATGGGATCCGTAACAACCATGTCACATCCGTCCACTGCCACATTTTGTATTTTTGTGTCAGCTGTTATTGTTTTAGATCCACAATACTAACATTTATGAATAAGAGGAGAATTAGCAATAGTAAGTATATAAGTTTATTACTAATAAAGTACTGGTACTGACCAGATCATCACGTCCGTCCACCAGCAAAAGTGCTATTCAAAATCCAATATTTCTGAAAATATACCTTCCACTGTCAAATAATATCAGTAGTCTGTGCACAAATGTATTAGGATTATTTCAACACAGTTCTATGCATTTCGTACAATTTTTTTTTTTTTTTGGACAAAAATGGCCACTCATTTGACCTCCTAAGTAAATTTTAGCCGACATGTACATTTAGAATGTGGCTATTCAAGTACAAAAGGTAACTATGAACATAAGAGTTCTTAGCATTATTTTTTGACAACAGGCCTGCGACCCACTGAAAATGGGTCCCACTAGTTGAGAATCACTGCACTAGAGTATGTCTGTAAGATTAACAATAGAGCTACGGTATATTATTATAAGCTAATCATGTCATCAACTGTCTGCACGCTGCCCAGAGTCATATGCTTTATCTGTTGTTGTTATACTCACATCCTGAATGACAGTAGACCCCTCACCCTTCCCTTCATCATCTATGGAAGACTGTTATTAATGAGGGTTATGGGGTGTAGACGACAAACTGCTGTACATAACATACTGTTGAACAATTTGACAAGTGAGTGGGAGGACTATATTATCACTGACTGGTCTGATGTTGGCATTTAAATCTGCACACTCTACAGAATCTACAGACTGTATTTTGTGGCGGTTAGTGGGGGTTAGAGGAAACAGGGTTGAGGGACAAATCATTACAAATGTGACCTGACTGTTCAGACTGAAGTCGCATTGCAAACTAGAAAAGCACTCGGAGAGCGCACACCTCCGCCAAGGCAGATCAGTCCCCCCCACCGATCACCACCAAAACGTAATCATTTGTTCCTTTTGCCGGTATCAACATTTCCTGAAAATTTAATCAAAATCCGTTCAGAAGTTTTTGAGTTATCTTGCTAACAGACAGACAAAAACTGAAAAATCCGTGTGCCCCCCCCCATCTAACAGACAGACAAACCCCGCTGAAAACATAACATGTAAAAGCATCCTATAGTTCAGGGATAAATAATAAGGATTTCCTGTAAGTAAAACCCTGGGCAGCTAACTCTAAAAATAGGACCAATGGCCCTGTAGCTTACCGGCCAAATTAAAAGCTTTGGGAAATGTATCCAAATGCTATTTATTATCATCCAGTTCTGTGTATTTATTATATAACAGAAATAGCCCATGTTTTGGTCATATTCCAATCAGATCTGTAAAAAATTCAAATTCCAACTTGATATCATTGATACTGATTTATTGGATCAATCCACTTCCTATCTCTATAATGGGAAAATTTGTCAAAGTCGCACCAAATCCAGAATCAGATCCGGATGGAAATAATTTCAATACCTCGTGTTGACATCATCATACAGAAGCTGTATACCAAGTTTGAAGTCAATCAGAACTGTAGTTTCGGAGAAGAAGACAATTTAAATTTTTTCCCCGTAAGAGCCCATGTTAAATTTTCTGTAAGTTCCCGGATCCAGAAGAAGATCCTGATCAGCATGTGGACATTATGTTTTGGTCATCTCCCCATCAGGGCTGAACTGTAGAAATTTCAACTGGATATCATTTATATTTACTGAGTTATTGCATCGATCCACTTCCTATCTCTTATAATGGGGAAATTTTTCAAAGTCGCACCAAATCCAGAATCAGATCCGGATCCAAATAATTTCACTAACTTTTGTTGACATCATCATAAAGAAGCTGTATACCAAGTTTGAAGTCGATTGGAATTGTAGTTTTGGAGAAGAAGACAATTGAATGTTTTGTAACGGACGACAGATAACGCTGACGCCGGACGCCGCATGACGACAATAGCTCTCGGTCAGTAAGCTAAAATAGTGTTAAAAAGTAGTTGACACATCGTTTGTTCTGGAGCAGGTGGAGTGATCCTTCTTCCTACTTATCTCTGTTGAGAATTAAACAGAACACTTATTAAGTACTTGTGGGAAAATGGCAGTGGGTAAAAAAAATGCTTATGAGTTGAATTAATCTTACACAGACAGACTTAACTTCAGACTTTGTGAGTTCTGTGCTGGTGTTGTAGAGGGGTCTGGTACCCTCCACTATGAATCTGGAATAGGGGTTTATATGGCGTGTCACCACCTGGATTTAACCTGGTTTTAAAGTCTGTAAGCTAACTGATGCAGAGCATAATGACTGGACTGTGTTTCAATGGAAAAAGGTCATGTGGTGTGTGATGAGCCCAGATTGACCCGGTTCCAGATGGATGGATGTATACTGTTTATGCACCTTATATGTAATCTAAGTGTCTGTCTGTCTGTCTGTCTGTCTGTCTGTATGTATGTATGTATGTATGTATGTATGTATGTATGGATGTATGGATGGATGGATGGATGGATGGATGGATGGATGGATGGATGGATAGATAGATAGATCTGACCTCTGACTGTTTACACAATTACCCAGATATTGCACATTTATGTAACTGTATATTTTTCTCTTAGTAATAGTAGTTTATACTTGTTTATATTTTTTACGCTCTTTTTCTTTTGCATGCTATTTTTAAATGCTGCTTTGTTTTGATTGTTTTAATTCCCTAGTTAAATTATTATTTCAATTTTTCTTTTTTTTTTTAAGATTTGTTTTTATTTACGGAAACTTTTACAGGATGTTTATTGTATTTAACAAACGTCTACAGTTTGTTACAGTGAGATAAGGCACATTTTACAGAAGGAACACATAAATGTATAAACTTACAGATACACCACACAGGGATCATTTTTAAACATCAGAAGAAAAAAGAAGAAATAAATAAATAAAAATAATAAAAATTAAAATCCAGACAAAACAAAAATATTACATTGCATGAACTCTGAAAAGTTACATGAAAAGTTCATGTAATTATTTAATTTTTTTATACTTATACTTTTATACTTATCTTAAATTCTCGTATGTTTTCACTGTACAGGGAAAGCTGTTTGTTTACTGTAGACGTGACAATAAAACACTTTGAATCGTTGTATCATGGTGAGAAAAGAGGCAGATGAAACAATTACCCATCATGCCTAGTGCTTACAGTACAAGCCTGTGGGGGAAGTGTTATGATCTGAGGTTGATTCAGTTTTGGGTCCATTAAACGAGTTCTGCTGAACCTGAATACGCTGAATCACCAGGTCTGACTGAACATCAGTGGATTTTTTCTTTGCTGATGACACAGACATATTCCAACACGATGACATTAGGATTCATAAGGATCAGATTTTGAAAGATTGGTTCAGGGAGCATGAGACATCATTTTCACACATGGATTGGCCACCTAGTCCAGACCTGAACCCCATTGAGAATCTATGGGATGAGCTGGAGGAGACTTTACACTATGGTCTAATTCTTCTGTATCAATGCAACATCTTGGCAAAAAATGAATGCAGCTCTGGACAGAAATAAATGTGGTGACATTTATTGTGTCATTGTGTAAGCACTGGCCATGGTGAATGGATCCTGTAATCAAATGCTATGTAATGTGTGTGTGTAGCCTTAATTTTTAAAATGTTTCTAATTTTATGAATGCTGGTATTTTGCATGTTACCCAGGGACAACAGTTGAAAAACAGCTTTTTTGCTAATACTGGCACATTAACAGAAATATTCATTAATGTGTACTGTCCCTGCTAAATAAACACATAAATTAAATAGATAAATAAATAATTCTAAGCCAATCCAAAGAGGTATTGTGTGTGTCTTTTTTTGGCTGAACAGTGTAAAAAAACAGGTTTTCTTGGTTGTAGCTGCAGCTCAGAGGTTGTTGCTCTTTCATTTAACAAGGGGGACTTTGGAAGCGATAACACACTGAAAGCAGAAGGAATTATTCACCCTTATTCTGGCCATCTGAGTCCACCCACAGAGCCAGACTACATCTGAGGTGCAAGCAAGCATTTCAATTATCCTGGAAAAAGGACTTCAGTTGGATGACGTTATTAGGATGGGGTTGAAGCTCCCAATTTATTTTGCACTATTAGTTGTAACCATGACAGCAGGACAGATATAGTAGAAAGGGCATTTCCTAAAAAGCTAAGGCTGCCAAACACACTTAATATAGATCACCATTATCTTTAGTCTCGGTTGTTATTTAACCCATAAAGACCCGGTGTGACTTTTGTGCCAGTTTCCAAATGTATTTAACCTTTCTTAAGTGATTTATCACCATTTATTGTAATATTATCCTCTGTATTTCGCATTTTTTTTGTGTAAATCAGGTATTTTCTGATATTCAAATTACTGATCATGTAAATGTGCAAAAAGGCTCAGAGTAAATTCAAAGGTTATTAAATCAGAGACACAGAAAACTTAGGAAAAAGTGACTTTTTCAGCAAAGATATCTATAACTGAATGTAAAAACAGGCATCTCCATCCACTGTCATTGATCCAACTCCATGGGTTTTACCAGTGAATCACTGGTCGCTTTTCCATTGGACATCTGCGCAAGACTTTACCGATATTTACTAAGCGTCGAAAAAACATAAGTGCGTAATGTTGGGTTTTCCATTACTCACAAACGTGATGATTTGTTTATTTATTATCGCGAGATGACACATGAAGTCATTCCATAAACATGGAGACGAATGTAAATATGGTGTTGATTTACAGATATAGTCATTATTATTATATATTACCCCTCTATCTTGTACTGAATTCAAAAATGATTGGGTTTCCTGGTGTGTCCACACATACCCCGACATGTTTCTTCTTCTTCTTCGCTACTTGTAACATACATCAACATCCATTTTTTTTAATTCACCTGACTCTAGTTGGGAAAAAATGTCTTTCCATTGCAGTTTTGTGTGATATACCATTTGCGCTACACACAAAAAAATCACCTCTTGCCAGTGCAAAAACTTTTAATCGAAAAATGAGACTTTTGGCAAACTTGGCGTTTTTCCATTAGATACATTTTTATGCGCAAATTATATTCGCGCAATTTGAAGGTCAATGGAAAAGTGACTAATGTTGTAGAAGATGACAGTGCTTCCATAGTAACTATGAAGCCACTGAAAGTCCAAATGGGTCACATGAAAAAAATGACAAACTGCATTTTACACCAATTATTTACATGTATTGACATGATTAGTGACAGTTTAGATCAGTTGATGGTTTTGGTCGGCAGTGGCTGTTTGGGTCTTTATGGGTTAATTAAACATTTTGTATTCATATAAAAACTGACTTTGAGCAGGTAGATGTGTGAAAAAAAACAGTTAACTCTGTATATTTTACAAAGAAAAACAGAATACTGATCCCCTAGGCCACAACATAAATAATGAAAGTTGGATTTTAATCATTAAGTGGCTGCAGTTTGCGCATCTTAAACATATATTTTGCTCATACAAATACTTTTCTTGCAAAAATGTTAAAATACATTAAAATGAAAGTGAACTTGTCTCTGGAAAGTGCCTGTGTGTGTTTGTGTGTGAATGTGTGCGTCATCGTCCTCTGTGGGAAAGTATAAAAGTCCGAGCACAGCTGTTGGAAGTGCTCTTGAGATCCAAGGGCACCAGCGTCCTCCCCCCGGCCTCACCCCGAGGGGGGATAACTGATGACTGGAGGGTGAGAGGACGAAGGAGGCGGAGGAAGAGTGAATCTGACTGTGAAGAAAAAGAAAAGGAACGGCTACGTGACACGGTTGAGATGGTGCACGGGATGGAGAAGATGATGAAATAAAAGGGAGTTTAAGAGCCGTGAAAAACAGAACGGGAGTATTTGGCATGCATGCGACGCCTGTCTCCTCCTAGTATGGTTCTGTCTCCTCGACGCTCTGCAGAATGTGCTGGGATGTTAGAAAAGTTGGAAGTTTGATGGTGGTAATAGCGTCATCATCAAAGTAAATGTTTATTCCAGCAATATGAGGATGGAATAACAAGAGCTTTATATAGAGCAGGGATGTCAAACTCATTTTAGTTCAGGGGCCGAATACAGCCCAGTATGATCTGAAGTGGACCGGACCAGTCACATAATAACAGAATATATAAATAATGTCAAATGCACTGTACATACTGGGTTTTTATTAGGGCTGTCAAAATTAATCCATCATCATGATTAATCTGATTAAAAATTTTAACGCAACTAACCCATCTGCAGCATAGAAAGACTCTGAACGTCTCTGCCAACACATTTGGGGCAGTTTGTCCAAGAAGAGTTAGCATCACGCATGAACAAATGGGCAGTTGATCCGGTAGTGACAGGCAGCAGAACCAACCCATAAAGATGGAAGACGGTAAACAGTACGTTGGTCCTCTGGATGGAAATACGAGGACAAAAAAACCCAAGACAGAAGAGTCGTTTCAAGCAAGGTTATTATCGTCAACAAAAACTAACGAAATGACGAAAAGTAGAATTGTAAAAACATTCTCGTTAACTGAAATAAATAAAAACTAGAAAAAACGATAACTAACTGAAACTGTATTGTGTGCTTACAAAACTAACTAAAACGGATGAAAATTATGGATCAAATTCCCCTCATTTTTATCTTCGTCCATGTCAGATTGACATGAAATCGATTTATTTTGCTCTAGCAATTTTAGCTAGCGGCACCATACGACACTTGACGGTCCGTCACTTCTCATCACTTGTGGTTTACAGTCGTCTTCTGGTCCCCACTCTACCTGGAAACATGGAGACTAAAGTTGGGAGAAAGCTGCAGAGTCCTGTCTGGGATTTATTTGAATACGACGGTGAAAAAGATAAGAGATATGACAAAACTAAAAATTAATACTTAAACTAAACTAAAACTCAGCATTTACAAAGAAATGAAAATGAATAAAAACTAACAAACCTGCTCTAAAAATGAATTAAAACTAACTGAATTAGAGGAAAAAAGTCAGAACTAAGTAAAACTAAACTATAATGAAAAATCCAAAACTATTATAACCTTGGTTTCAAGTTGTGTTGTTTCAAACTATTTTTGTTGAAACTGTTGGTGTTTCATAAAAATGTTAAGTGCATATATATTTCCATCTTTCTTCAGTCTGTTTGTTAATGCAAAATGAAATGCGATTAATATAGATTAAAATTTAATATTTAATTATGATTAATCAAAATTAATCCACAGCAACCCTGTGTTAATTGTTTGACAGCACTAGTTTTTATACTTCTTTCTGTAGATGATGTACATAATCTTGATGTACATATTCTTTAGTATTTTTATATTGATGTACATATTATTGATGGTTTTTATATTTTTTATCCGGCTGAGAACAACTTTTAAGCAAATTTTTGTTATTGATTGTTTTTATATTTTTTATCCAGCTGAGAACTACTTTTAAGCAAATTTTCGTTATGTGTAGTTTTTGTTTTGGGGCTCTTTTTTTCTATATCAGTCCAGCTGCTTTTTAGCACCTGGTTGAACTCCAAAAAGCAGTTACACAGTCGAAATTCAGTAAAAACACAATTAAAAAAAAAAAAGGAAAATCACCACAACACTGCAAACAACAGTAAAAACAAAAACAACAAAGAAAAATGGAGTAAAAAAACCCCAAACCGTCTATTTTTATCATGACTCTGTCTCACTCACTGATCTGTGCTTTGCCCTCCGTTCCTCAGGAGGCGGGGAGTGAACTGAGCATGCTCAGATGTCTATGGAAAGAACAAGGTCTATTCTATCAGCACGCTTGAAAATTTTAACCATTTCTTTATTTATTTATTTTGAACATGCAAAGGAACAAAATAGAGCAAAACAAAGGAAATTAAGACAAAAACGAAATAACATTTAAATGAACAGAATGTATCTTCAAGAACGCGCAAGTCAGAATTTTGCATGGTCGAAAAGGAGCAGGAAGAAGTATAAACTTAACCATTGTACAGTTAAATTTTTATGAATATTTTAAATAAATCATACATGCAGAACGCTCACCACAGACAAGTCAGGGGTTAAAGGGTTAATCCTCTGCATCCTTCTGCATTTCACAAATTTATCCCAGGGCCTGTATTGAACCCTTTTTTTGGCCCCCGAGCCATATGTTTGACACCTCTTTTGCAGATTTGTATCCAATCGCACCTTCACTTTGTACGTCGGCTTCCACAGCTGTTTACAGTCAGGAACTTTTACTGCACTGTCTGTGTAGCTCATGTCTGGGATGATTTACCGTAGTGTAGTATGTTTTAAAACATCCCATTAGTGCTACTCAAATGTCAGATTCTACAGGTATCGAACTGATTTATGAATGACGGGCGCTGCGGTACACTGTAGTTCAACTCCCGCTCCGACTCATCACTGCTTTTTCTCCACAGTAAAATCGTGCTGAATGGTATTTGTGTTATCCGCAGAAAATCCAGATGCTCACTGACCGACCTTGAGCGTACTGCAGAGGAAAACGAACGTTGAGGAGAGACAGAAAGGGGGGGTATAAGAGCCTGTGAAAACCTTCTTTCTATAAATGCTAGTGTGCTACCCGAACAGTGAATTGTGGGTTATTTCTCAAGACATTTCTCTGATGTCACATGGCTGGATGTCTCATGAATTTCTCTGTTTTTTTTTTCTTCCTTTGAAACCATGATCTTTAATCCAATTTTGATGTGACTGCACAAGGAACAATTGCACAAAACAGCATTTATTTTTAAATCATGTTTATTTGTCTGGAATTAGTTACACCTCTATTTCCCAGCATTACCTTAAAGCTCTTATACACCAAATTAAACCATTTAGACATACTCTCGCGTATTAATTAACACACACACTGCTGATTCTTAACCAGAAATAAAAGGCGGCTTCTTTCTTCTTAAATGACGCTGCTGAGTTATTATTTAAACCTTCAACATGTTTTGCGCTCCCGTAAGCCACCGTGGTCTTTCCTGCTGTTATTTGAGCTTTGGTCGGCTTTGGCTGCTTAACTGGATCTAATCTTCACAAAATCTAATAGCATTTTCCAGTCTATTGGATACCTTCTCTGAGACATGACAGTGAATGGGAAGGTAAACTGAGAATGCTTCTATTTGTAATGGCAACATGAGAGCTGCAACAGAGACAAAAAGAAGCTAAAGGAGAAGGAAATGGAGAATAACATGGATGAGTGCATGTATAAAAATAATTAACGACTGGATTAGAGAGTGGCATTGCTTTTACGTTTGGCTTTGTTCTGACGGTTTTTGGCTGAAAGGTTGTTATTGGAGTGGATGTGAAAACACAATGAACAGAAACAGACAGTGTGCATTACACAAGAGAGAAAAAAACAGTATGGAGGAGTTGAGTCAGTGTCAGTGTACCTGGTATAAGTCTGTGAACTCATCTTATACGCTCATATGGACCATGACAGAACATCCATCCACACATTTTCTGAATCACTTAGTCCTCATGAGGGTCATTGGGGTCCTGGTGCCTATCCTGGACTCCAACAGGTGAAGGCGGGGTTCACTCTGAACATGTCGCCAGTTCATCGCAGGACTGACATATACAGACCAACAACTATCCACTCTCACATTCACAACTATGGCTGTTTTAGATGGACCGATTGACCTTTAACCTATAAAGGTGGATGTCTTTGGACGGTGGGACCTGGAGAGAACCCATGCAGACCTAGGGAGTGTGGCTACCTGATCTGTACACTTACCTGATTTGCTTCAGGCATGCGCAATACGGTCGGCCAGTATGGCCACAAAACTTTGGCAACTCCGTTTGAATAAAACCGATTTGCGGACCTTATCCGATTTGCGTCTTTTAAAAAAAAAACACAAAAACTTTATTACCTAGAAAAGCACTCGGACAGCACAGACCTCCGTCAAGGCAGATCAGTCCCCCCCCCATGTCTGTCTGTCTGTCCATATGCAAGATAACTCAAAAAGTTATGGATGGATTTGGATGAAAATTTCAGCAAATGCTGATACTGGCACAAGGAACAAATGATTAAATTTTGGTAGTGATCAGGGTTGGGGGGCGTGAGGGGGCCACGGGGGGCCCACTGATCTGCCTTGGCAGAGGTCTGCGCTGTCCGAGTGCTTTTCTAGGAAAAAGAGAGCGCAAACCTCTGCCAAGGCAGATCACCAAAATTTAATCATTTGTTCCTTGTGCCAGTATCAACATTTGCTGAAATTTTCATCCAAATCCGTCCATAACTTTTTGAGTTATGTTGCACATGGACAGACAGACAGATAGACAGACAGACAAACGGCAAAAACATAACCTCCTTGGCGGAGGTAATAACATTTAAATTTACAAATACGAATACAGATCTCTTTTTTTTTTTTGGTAGCTAACTTGGTTAGTGTGTCTGTGCACTTCTCTGTATGTCGGTGCATCTGTACATTTCTCTTCTGTATTCTGTTTAGGCAAGCTAGATCTGTTCAGTCACTGTATATAAGTAAACATCTTTCTCCATAAATTTATACATTTGTACATTGCACACACTGGACAACACATTCCATATTCTATATTTTGTACATACTCTCCTACAGCCTATATTATATTATACCCTCTTATTATCCTCTTATTTCTATTATTCTACCCTTTTAGTATACCTAGCTCTATGTAAGACTTCTTTCTAAGTGTTGATGTTTGTATGTCATGCTATTACAAAAGAATTTCCCAAGTTTGGGATCAATAAAGTATGTTTATAAGTAAATTTAAATATTGTTAATAAAGTTGTTTTTTTTTTTTTAAAGATGCAAATCAGGTAAGGTCTGCAAAACGGTTTTGTCCAAATGGAGTTGCTGTAGTTTTGTGGCCATGATGGCTGACCGTATTGTGCATGCACGAAGCAAATTGGGTGGGTGTGCAGATCGGGGAGAACATGCAAACTCCACACACTGATCAGTGATGGAACTGAACCATGGATGGGTGTGATGGTTATGGGTTGGAATAAACCCATAACCATCAAATTCATCCAGGACTTCATCCAGGAAAAATTATAAAAAAAAAAAAAAAAAAAAACAGCTCTTTTTTTAGTCAGTTGGAGTGACAATGTTAAAGCTGCAGGAGCTAAAAACAGGAGAAAAAAAACACCAGAATTTCCTACTGCTTCCTCCTTTTGGTGTGGTCCTGATACATATTTTTAAAACCGTTATGGAAAATTGAAGCTACTTTGAGAAACACAGTGGTGCAGTGGTTGATAATACTGTTACATCACAGCAGCACAGTCCACCATAGCCTTTCTGTGTGGAGCTGTTCTACTGACTGTGTAGGCTCTAAATCCAAAGGCATGCACTCTAAAATCAGGTGAGCATGGTTGCTCGTCTGCATATGTCAGCCCTGCTGGGATAGACTCCAGAATCCCTACAACTAGGGATGCACTGATACCACTTTTTTCCAGACCAAGTACGAGTACTTACATTTGAGTACTTGCTGATACCGAGTACCGATACAAGTTCTTAATAATCCCATTCCAGTTGTTAGTTCCTTTTGTAAATGTGCTTTATTGTCGCTGTCATTAGTCTGACTGGAACAAAGTGCTGCTACTGACATTTAATGTGTTGGACTGAGTGTTTCTCAATTAATCCACCAGGTGGTCCGCACCGCTCCGTACCCCCATAGTATTATAAGTAGGATGGAAACACGCCCAGCCCTGGGTAGTTGTCCTAACTCTGTCAGTAGTTTTTCAGTAACCCACACAGTCGCTCTTTGAACAGATCCTCTACCTCCACGGTTCCTGCTGGTGTTCTCCGTCTGGGAACGCATCCACGAGCACCTGGAAAACGGATGGAATGTACGCGGAGGACGGACAGAACACTGTGTCTGTATTCGTCTGTGTCTTTAACATTACTTGCAGTCAGCGTTACTTTTATCACTGTCATTTATTTTGAAAAATCTCCACACTCTTCACACTCCCCACACTTGATTCCACTGCCGCGTACCTGCTGCACTGAATTGTAAATGTCACACGGCCGTAAGTGGTATCGGTGTAGTTGTATCGGATTATTTTTACGAGTATGAATACAAGTAAACACACTGAGTATCGGAGCCGATGCCGATACTGGGATCGAATCGGTGCATCCCTACCTACAACCCACCCAAATGTAACAGTAGTGTTTTGTGGGATGTTATGTGTCCTGTCAAATGTTTCCTTTTATTATCACGCTCTCGTGCCTCTGTGTTTATTGTACTTTTTATATGTGGGGTCTCATCCTGTCTTTCAGCCTGACCCTGAGTCTGTAATAAAGTTTGATTGATTTGATTGACTGATGAGGCTTTATAGGAAACCTGGAAAGAAAATGAATGGTGTGCCACATTTTGCCATCACGTTTAAGTGTAGTATTTTACGACAACGTTCGCCGCCCCTGTGTGAACAACAACTGGCAGCAGGAAGCCGAACTGAAAAGCTATCTGCAGGGTCTTGTTCATTGACTGTACTATTACCCTGATTTACGTGGTGGTGACAGCAAAGTGACATATGGAGTTGCAAATCAGAACACCCTCATTGAGTTGGAGCACTAAGACGTGAAAAAAAAAAGCTTTTTCAATAACAACTTTTTTTTCCTCCCAATTGTGGCTTTAAGGGAAAGGATTTTTATAGTATAAGAAAAACATAGTATTAGAATGTTTAAATCCTGACTATATTATCATTATAAACAGGCACCATAAGGCTTAACATCCCCAGTGTGGACAAATGTTTTTTTCTAGAAAGTCTCACATCAGTTTAAACATATTTTCACGTGGGATTTACATGTTTATCCGCCCAAAGGCTGATGTTTTTGGAGAAAGGCACCATAGTGTTTTTTTCTCAAAAAGAGCAAATCCCCTATTTCTCACTGCATTTGGGAATAAGAAAAAAAAAAAAACTGGAGAAATTGTAAATGAGCCGTCAAGTACGCATTGGATTCCATTTAACCCATAAAGACCCAAACATCCATCACCGACCAAAAGCATCGACTGATCTAAACTGTTTAATACCTGTTGATTCTCTAATCTTATCAATACATGTAAATAATTGGTGTAAAATGCAGTTTGTCATCTTTTCATGGTCATCAGATATGACCCATTTGGAAGTTCAGGGGGTTCGTAGTTACCATGGAAACACTGTCATCTTCTACAACATTGATTGACCAGTAAAACCCATGGAGTTTGATAAATAACACTGGGTGGACATACTTGTTTTTTATGTTCAGTTATTGATAAATTTGCTGAAAAAGTCACTTTTTCTGCAGTTTTCTCTGTTTTTGATCAAATAAACCTAAACTTTAATCTAGGTGTTTTTTTTTTTTTTTCGAACATCTACATGATCAGTAAATTAACTCCAGGAAAATATCTGATATATCCTACTATATAATGCACGCTCTGTGTACGATCGATCAATGTTCAAGCACAGGAGGGCATTTGTATGGATTTTCCTCAGCCTTCACAGGCCCGATCGCCACCAAACTCGCCAAATGAATAGAAACATTACCTGACTATCTACTAGGCACAATTTTATGTCCGTATTCAAATGTTGTGAGGTGTGCTAGGCGATTTTAGCCTTTCCCTACTTTGAATTCTTCATCCCTGCCGCCATACTCCATTTTCGGAAGGGGTTAAGCTGCCGTTCATGAAATTTCCACTGCTAGCAGACGATGCTACAATGTGAAGGCTGCATTTAAAATAATGTATAATGGCTAAAATTGACTTAGGGGGGTCAAATGAGTGGCCATTTTTGTAAAAAAAAAAAGTTGTAAGAAATGCATAGAACTGTGTTGAAATAATGCTAATCCATTTGTGCACAGACTACTGATATTATTTGACAGTGGAAGCTATATTTTCAGAAATATTGGATTTTGAATAGCACGTGTATGTGAAAACTTTTGCTGGTGGACGGACGTGACATTACCCATGATGCTCTGGTCAGTACCAGTACTTTGTTAGTAATAAACTTATAGACTTAGCATTGCTAATTCTCCTCTTATTCATAAATGTTAGTATTGTGGATCTAAAACAATAACAGCTGACACAAAAACACAAAATGTGGCAGTGGACGGATGTGACATGGTTGTTACAGATCCCATCATACTGATGCTCGGCAGCCATGTCACCGTTTCCACAAATGATCCCTGTGCAAAAACTAGGATCAGAATTATTTATTGTATAGTTTATCATCATACTAAAGAGTAAATAACAATATAGAATTGCTATTTCTTCATAAAAATGCTTATTATTAGAAAACTGTTGATTTAAAAAGTGACGTGTGACATTCTTAATGTATGTTTTGGCGTAACATAAGCAGGATGGATCAGCACCATACTCCATATTGCAACCTGTAAAAATAAAACATGTATATCACATGTTTTATTTTTAGGCTATAATCTTGTAAGAAAAATTGGGGAATCTAAAAGAATAGAATATTTGTTTTTCAGGTAAATTCGATTAAAATATAACTTGGCCATTTGTGACATGAAAATATAGCATTAATTGTGATGAAATTGGACATTTTTGAGCTGAAAACATAGTTCATATGACCATCAACATGTTGCAACAGAACTGAAATCCTGTACATTTGCATAACTTGCATTTACCAACACAAAGTTCCTTTGGGGAGTCACTTATATTGATTTCTTATGCACAAAGACATAAATAAGACCTCTAAGCAAATTTCAGCTGATAGGCACTTTTCACACACAGTGGCACCACGGGTACAATGCCACTAGTACTGATAAAATACAAAATACAGTGGATAATACTGTAATAAATGGCAATAAATCAATTAAGAAAGGTTAGATATAGAGAAAATTTCATTTGGCAACTGACACAAAAGTAGCACTGGGTCTTTATGGGTTAATATATACACAAAGACACACCTTTTGAATACACACTATATCTGAATACAAATACAACGTGTCATCAAGTACATAATGTCCACACACAGACATCATCTCACAGGGGATGACCTCCACGTCTGAAGAACCTTTTCCACTCTCACATCCACTCTGTGACTTATCTGCCCACACTTAGTGCATGCATGTTTGCATCACGTGTGCCCAAACACGCTTAAACTCTTGACTTTCCTTCCTCTCTCTGGCACCGTGTCTGTTCTTTTCTGATATGTTGCACAGATAAAGCCAGGGAGAAAGTCGGCTACTCTCCTCCCACACACACCCAGCGCTCTCACCCCCCTCCCCTTTCCCATCCTCTTCTCTCTGCTGTATCATTGCAAGCCTTTATGGACCTTTTGTTCCTGGTGTGAATTATTAACTATTCCTCTACGAGCCCAGACAGGCGAGTGGCGTGAAGAGCATCTCTCTAACACTCAGCTTGAAAAGAAGAGAACTTCACTTCTGTGTTTTTTTGTTTTTTTTTTTCACCTCTCGCAGAGCTTCTCCTCTGACTTTTCAGCCAGCCATGCAAACACTTGTGTAAAATCTGTGGGGTGTGTTGTCGAGGCGGGAGAGTCCTCCTGTTCTATTAATGCTCATAAACTACAGATGGACTGCATGATGCTGTACAGTGTGAAACTCAGATCTGCATTTGTTTAACCCATTAAAGACCCAGCACTACTTTTATGGCTGTTACCAATTTAATTTATCTCTCTATTTAACCTTTCTTAAATGATTTATCACCATTTATCATAATATTATCCTCTCTGTTTTGCATTTTATTTTTTGTGAAAATCATGTACAGGGTTATTCAAAAAGAATGAACCGATTTCATTATGCATTATTTTAATAAGGAAAAAGCAATAGAAAACTCCAGCCAAGTCACAAGTACTCTACTCACAATCAACTTTTATTTCCTGTCTTATAAGTGTTCAATATGGACACCACCTGCAGCACGGACAACATCAATGCGATTAGAGAATTCCTCCCAGACGCGTATCAGCATATCACAATCCAGTTGATCGCTGTTGTTATTCGATGTTTAAGGTTATCGAGGTAGCCATTCAAAACTTAGTCAACTCCTTTTTCAACTGGTCACTGACTCATTCCATGACAATGCTTGAGAAGTGAAGCAATGCGTCATGAAATCGGTTCATTCTTTTTGAGTAACCCTGTATTTTCCAATATTTAATTTGCTTATCATGTACTTTAATCACCACAGCGAAGTTACATTTGAGGGTTAATATACCAAAAACAGAGGAAACTGGAGAAAAACTGACTTTTTTTCTCCACTATACTTTTATTGGTATTCAAGTTTTAGAATTATAATTAAACATAAATAAAATAAATAATAATACACATTAAAAAAAACATGAATCAAAACAACACAAACACCCCTTCACACCAGAAAAACGGACTTTTTCAATAAAATATATAAACTAAGGCTACATTCAGACAGCAGGTCTTAATGCACAATTCGGATTTTTTTGGTGAAATCCGATTGTTTTGTGATCTCATTCATTTCACACATTAAATGCGACTTCTATCAGTTTTGAGTATGAACTGAATGCAACCCTGAAGTGACCCACATATGCAAAAGAGGTTCTGATGTAATATGTGACCACGCAGGCACATACTGTGTTTATCAATCAATCAAAGTTTATTTACATAGTACTTTATAACAACATGAAGAAGACCAAAGTGCTTTACATCTAAAAACATGATTAAATTATAAGATAGAAACAGTTTAGTCAAATACTATAAATATGCATAAATCCAGAAAACCCAATACACAGTGATAAAACAGACCACAGATTAGGGAATTTATGGAAGTAACTATGTTTTTCCTGCCGCCCCTCCTCCTGGGATGCAGAATTGTGATGTTAGTTGCATTTCAATGACGTAAAGGCCATTCAAAATGAGTTCGCATTGCAATATCAGATACATATTGGATTTAGGACCACATATGAAAGTGGTCTGGGTCAGATTTAAATAAAGATTTGTGCTGTTCAAACTGTCTTCAACAGATCAGATACAGGTCACTTGTGAGAAAAAAAATTAGATTTAGGCCACATTTACCTGCAGTCTAAATGTAACCAAAGTGTCTCTATTGACTGTCACTAGTGGCTTTTCCATTGGACATCTGCGCAAAACTTTACTGATATTTACTAAATGTTGAAAAAACAGAAGTGCGTAATGTCGATTTTTCTATTAAATCACAAATACGGTGATTTGTTAATTTATCACAAGATGACACGAGAAGTCATTCCATAAACATGACGACGAATGTAAATATGGTGTTGATTTACAGATAAATTCATCACTGTTATACATTACCCCTCTATCCCGTACTAAATTAAAAAATGATTCAGTTTCCAGGTGTGTCTGCACATACCGTGCCATGTTTTTTTTAAAACTCTTCTTCTTTGCTTGTTGTCACATCTGCCAACATCGTTTTTTTTTTTTTTTAATTCACGTGACTAGCTGCGGAAAAAGGTCTTTCCATCTCAGTTTTGCGTGATATACCAATTGCGCTACGGCCAAACAACCACCTCTTCTCAGCGCATAAAAATTTTACTTGAAAAACAAGAGTTTTGGCGAAATTGTCGTTTTTCCATTTGGTAAATTTTCATGTGCAAGTTATATTTGTGCAGTTTGAGGGTTTTTCAGTGAAAATCATGTATTTTCCTATATTTAATTCACTGATCATATACATGTTCAAAAAAGCCCAGATTAAAGTTGAGGGTTCTTATTTCAGAATCAGAGGAAACTTAAGAAAAAACTGTTTCAACAAAATTTATCATTAACTGAACAGAAAACAATGGACATTAGTACCATTACTTCATGGTACCTAACAAAGCAGGTACACTCACTGTTCATGCAGAGGTGGACCTTACAGACCCTGGAGACCACACTGGACCTGAGATTGTTCCCTCACTGTCCTCACTAAAACTGTTGCTGTCACTGTCTTGTAATGCATGTGGAAATTAACAAAAAATAGTCAATTGCCCGATTAAGGGTTAACCATAAAGACCCAATGCTACTTTTATGTCATTTCCCAAGTGAAATTTTGTCTATATCTAACCTTTCTTAAGTGATATATCACCATTTATTATAATGTTATCCTCTGTATTTTGCATTTTATCAAATATTTTCCTGTATTTAATTCACTGATCATGAAAATGTTCATAGAAATCAGATTAAAGTTGACGATTATTATATCAACAACAGAGAAAACTGAAGAAAATATGACTTTTTCAGCAAATATATCAATAACTGAACATAAAAACAAGTGTGCCCATCCACTGTCATTTATCCAGCTCCATGGGTTTTACTGGTGAATCAATGTTGTAGAAGATGACGGTGCCTCTGAACGTCCAAATGGGTCATATCTGATGACCATGAAAAGATGAAAAACTGTATTTAACACCAATTATTTACATGTATTGATAGAATTAGCAGCTCTAAGGTTATTAAACATTTTAGGTCAGTAGGTGCTTTTGGTCACTGGTGTATATTTGGGTCTTTATGGGTTAAATCACGCTGACACTTCTTTTTTCTCTTACTTATGCTGCTTCGCTAGTTGAGCTTAGCTTCATCATGTGAGTCTGCCTTTCATGTCAATAATGGATGTTGGGTAAGGAGAAACCAGGTTGACAGAGACGGCTAAAATCAATGTGAGTTATGTTCGGGGTGCGTCAAAGTGCACTAGTAGGGATTATCCTGTTACTGCTAGGCTGGTTTAAAGCATCAGGCTCTGATTTCATTAAGCTTCTGCAGCCATAGAGTCTCAGCATGCTGACGAGTGCAGGTTGAATGGCTTTGTGATCTTCTTTACTGCTTTCTGTCATGCTGCTTTAGCTTTTCCTTCCCCGTTCGTGATAACAGAAACCCGGCTCTTTCCTTCTCGGCCATGACCACGGGAAAATTATTTGTGTGTGTGCCCTCCAAACCGCCTTGAACATGACCCATTCTCTAGTTATGCATATAAAATACTTCCTCTGGTGTTTGGGATTTCCATGAATGTACAGTAAGCAGCACGGAATAATTACATGTGGGTCCGATCAAGCGAAAATGAACATCAACGTCAAAAAGTAAATTTGCACACATCATTTATCAAGTGAGGTCATTTTTTAGCTAAAGATCTCTATTTTACGGAACAGTTATCCTTTTTAAAATACCACTTGTAGAAAAAAAGTTACAACGGATTTTATGTATTATAATTTTTCCACCTTAGCTATAGCCCGAATTAGACGCTAAAAATTATTAACTAAATTAATGTGAAAATGTCCTCAATCTGTTGATTATATGGATGATTATTAAGTTTCAAGTATTAGATTTTCATTATTTTGTGAATATTATTGATATTTATGAGTTTGAACATTTGCGAGTTGCTTAATGTTTTTTAGCTAAAGATGTCTATTTTACGGAACAGTTATCCTTTTTAAAATACCACTTGTAGAAAAAAAGTTACAACTGATTTTATCTATTATAATTTTTCCACCTTAGCTATAGCTCGAATTAGACGCTAAAAATTACTAACTAAATTAATGTGAAAATGTCCTCAATCTGTTGATTATATGGATGATTATTAAGTTTCAAGTATTAGATTTTCATTATTTTGTGAAGATTATTGATATTTATGAGTTTGAACATTTGCGAGTTGCTTAATGTTTTTTAGCTAAAGATGTCTATTTTACGGAACAGTTATCCTTTTTAAAATACCACTTGTAGAAAAAAAGTTACAACTGATTTTATCTATTATAATTTTTCCACCTTAGCTATAGCTCGAATTAGACGCTAAAAATTACTAACTAAATTAATGTGAAAATGTCCTCAATCTGTTGATTATATGGATGATTATTAAGTTTCAAGTATTAGATTTTCATTATTTTGTGAAGATTATTGATATTTATGAGTTTGAACATTTGCGAGTTGCTTAATGTTTTTTAGCTAAAGATTTCGATTTTTACGGAACAGTTATCCTTTTTAAAATACCACTTGTAGAAAAAAAGTTACAACTGATTTTATCGATTATAATTTTTCCACCTTAGCCATAGCTCTAATTTGATGCTAAAATTTAACTAAAAATGTGAAAATGTTTTCAATGTGTTGATTATATAGATGATTATTAAGTTTCAAGTATTAGATTTTCATTATTTTGTGAATATTATTGATATTTATGAGTTTCAACATTTGCGAGTTGCTTGATGTTTTTTAGGTAAAGATTTCTATTTTATGGAACTGTTATCCTTTTTAAAATACCACTAAGTTACAATGGATTTTATCTATTATCATTTTTCCACCTCAGCTATAGCTTGAATTTGACGCTAAAAATTATTAACTAAATTAATGTGAAAATGTCCTCAATCTGTTGATTATATGGATGATTATTAAGTTTCAAGTATTAGATTTTCCTTATTTTGTGAAGATTATTGATATTTATGAGTTTGAACATTTGCGAGTTGCTTGATGTTTTTTAGCTAAAGATGTCTATTTTATGGAACTGTTATCCTTTTTAAAATACCACTTGTAGAAAAAAAATTACAACTGATTTTATTGATTATAATTTTTCCACCTCAGCCATAGCTCGAATTTGATGCTAAAAATTAACTAAAAAATGGGAAAACGTACTCAGTCTGTTGATTATATGGATGATTATTAAGTTTCAAGTATTAGATTTTCATTATTTTGTGAATATTATTGATATTTATGAGTTTCAACATTTGCGAGTTGCTTAATTTTTTTTAGCTAAAGATCTGTATTTTATGGAACTGTTATCCTTTTTAAAATACCACTTGTAGAAAAAAAATTACAACTGATTTTATTGATTATAATTTTTCCACCTTAGCCATTGCTTGAATTTGACGCTAAAAATTATTAACTAAAAAAATGTATTCAATCTATTGACTATATGGATGATTATTAAGTTTCAAGTATTAGATTTTCATTATTTTGTGAATATTATTGATATTTATGAGTTTCAACATTTGCGAGTTGTTTAATGTTTTTTTTAGCTAAAGATCTGTATTTTATGGAACTGTTATCCTTAAATCCACTTGCAGAAAACCTACCTACTCAGATATATATAATACATGCATACAAGTTTCTTTGCTTACATGACAGAGACTGCTGAACACCAAATGTGTCCATGTGTTAACACTTAATCTGACCCATATATGCAATGGAATGGTCCAAAAAGAGAAAAGAAGTTGTTCACTATGTGATGTTTGGAGACTAAACCATGACCATAATCTTCTTATATAACAGATGAATAATTTGTAATGATGTCTCAGCAGGGGATCTCCTTACATCAGCCCCAAGTTATTCCCATGGAGGAGAATTAAAGACTGGCTTTAGAACATAGCTTTACTGTGTACTTTCCATATTTGCACAGTATATATACAGAATATACATGATGCTATTGCTGCACTGTTTTTATTTGAAGTAGGTTGTGTTTCATTGTTCTATATATTTATTGTACATTATACCATGTTGTTACGTTCTGCCAATATGAACGCTGACTCCTTTTCAGCACAATTTGACCCAAACAGCCAGTGGCAACCAAAAGCATCTACTGATCTAAACTGTTTAATAACTTCTGTACCATTAAACCTATCAATATGTTGAAATATTTCAGGTAAAATACAGTTTGTCCTCTTTTCATGGTCATCAGATATGACCCATTTGGACATTCAGAGGCTCCAAAGTGATTCACTAGTAAAACCCATGGAATTTGATACATGACAGTGGATGGAGACACTTGTTTTATGTTCAATTATTGAAAAGATTTGCTGAAAAAGTCACTTTTTCTTCACTTTTCTCTGTTTTTATATAATAACCTTTGAATTTACTCTGAGCTTTCATGAACATCTACATGATCAGTGAATTAAACACAGGAAAATACTTCATTTTCACTGGAAAAAAAAAAAAAAATACAGAGGAGAATATTATAATAAATGGTGATAAATCACTTAAGAAAGGTTAAATAGAGAGAAAAATGTATTTAGGAGCTGCCACAGAAGTACTACTGGGTCTTTTATGGGTTAAAGGTGCTGAACCCTCAACTGCAGGTAGAAATTGTGAGCTAGAACACACTTATGACTAACAAAACCACCAAAGAATCAGCGCTATGTATCTACAAACTCTAACAGGATAAAGTACAAATCTTATTGTTTACACACATCTGTAATTTGGTATCATCCAGTTTTCTCCAAACAAAAACCAAAAAGTCAGTTGATCAAAATAACACTTTGTCTTATAATCTGTTTTATAATCTGCACGTGCTACATCATCTGATAGTCGACATTATATCTTTATGTTTGGACTTTATGTTTGTGGACTCTTGGGTTTTTTTGTTGCTAAACCGGTTTTCAAGAACTGTGAATTATTGTGTTGAATTCTTTGTTCAAACTCAACTGCTGAATCATTACTTTTAATGTCTCTTCACTTCTGCACTGTCTGTTACATGATGTTGTTGTTTATTCTCAATATATGGGACCAACTTAAATGCAACCCTCATTTTCTGTCTCTCTCCTTAGAGCTGACCCTAGTCCTCTGATTATTAACACCAGCCTATTATCGCATACTTATTGGGTTATTACATGTAACAACAATAATCAAAATTGTAATAACACATATGCAACAGTTACTTATTTCTGTTTTTAGACAGAAAACAGCCACAGTAAAACCACTAATCACTTCGGTTTTGTGTCTTGTTTGTGTTGTCAACAGGTGCCCTAATGGAACGTTGTTTCTCACTGGTTCTCACCTCATCCCATCACCTCAGATGACTTGGCATTGGTTTATATTTCAGCTAAAATTTGCTTAGAGGTCTTATTTATGTCTTTGTGCATAAGAAATCCATATAAGTGACTCCCCAAAGGAACTTTGTGTTGGTAAATGCAAGTTCTGCAAATTTATAGGATTTCAGTTCTGTTGCAACATGTTGATGGTCATATGAACTATGTTTTCAGCTCAAAAATGTCCAATTTCATCACAATTAATGCTATATTTTCATGTCACAAATGGCCAAGTTATATTTTAATCGAATTTACCTGAAAAACAAATATTCTATTCTTTTAGATTCCCCAATTTTTCTTACAAGATTATATCCTACGTATCACATGTTTTATTTTTATAGGTTCAATATGGAGTATGGTGCTGATCCATCCTGCTCATGTTACGCCAATACATACATTAAGAATGTCACACGTCACTTTTTAAATCAACAGTTTTCTAATAATAAGCATTTTTATGAAGAAATAACAATTCTATATTGTTATTTACTCTTTAGTATGATGATAAACTGTACAATAAATAATTCTGATACTAGTTTTTGCACAGGGATCATTTGTGGAAACGGTGACATGGCTGCCGAGCATCAGTATGATGGGATCTGTAACGACAATGTCACATCCGTCCACTGCCACATTTTGTGTTTTTGTTAATTTTGATTAATTAATTTAAGTTTATTTTTAATTTAAGTTAATGTTATTTTATTATTTATTTTATTTATTTGTTATTGTTTATTTATTATATTTATTTATTTTATTATTTATTTATTATTATTTATTATTTGTATTATTTTATTTTTAATTTAAGTTAATTAATTTTGTGTTCTTGTGTCAGCTGTTATTATTTTAGATCCACAATACTAACATTTATGAATAAGAAGATAATTAGCAATAGCAAGTATATAAGTTTATTCCTAATAAAGTACTGGTACTGACCAGATCATCATGGGTAATGTCACGTCCGTCCACCAGCAAAAGTTTTCACATACATGTGCTATTCAAAATCCAATATTTCTGAAAATATAGCTGTCAAATAATATCAGTAGTCTGTGCACAAATGGATTAGCATTATTTCAACACAGTTCTATGCATTTCTTACAACTTTTTCTTTTCTTTTTTTTTTTGACAAAAATGGCCACTCATTTGACCCCCTAAGGAAATTTTAGCCAATTTTTAAGTAGGAGTATATGTTTGGTACACTTTAGGCTCATGTCAGGGCCAAATAATGATGAAAAGTGGTTGTTTTACTTTTCACAGTGTGAGCTCCTGGTGCAGTTGAAAAATAGGTTTGTCTTTTCTTTAACTGTCTTGTCTACAAGGACGTATTCTTGGTAAAATACCTTCCTTTGTTCTATGTTTACTTTGGCTCGATGATTATGAAAAACTGAAATTGAAGCATCTGAGAAACAGCAGAATATTTAGTTTAAGACTCAGTGGTACAATACCTTACATAGAAATAAAAAAATAAATAAATAACACAGCTGTTGTTTGGAGTCTTTTAAACCCAAGAGGTTTTGGCAATTTCTGTACAAGACACTCAAATAGAATAATAAATGAATATAAAACTGTATAGTACAGTTTGATGAAAGTCTAAAATACTTTGCTACTGAACCGCTGCACGCAAAGGCACTACTGCGATGTGCATTCAACCCAAGGGTAGTTACTAGCTACTAGAAGAGAAGTGACAATTCCACAGCTCCATGCAACTGCAGCCCAAGCCACTGTCAAGGCTCAAAGTGCAAACGCTGCATTTACTGTCTATCACAGCCAGCCTCTGATTCATAGACCGGAAATCATTTGATCATCTGATTATTATGGATCCCCAGTTCCTTTCAACGTATCATTTCAAGCGTGTGATATGTGACTCTTCACATGTTCACTGATAGCCTTGAATAATCAAAGAGGTGCGCTGGATATAGACATTGCTCTGACAAGAATGGATAAGTTGGCTCATTCTGTTTATGTCACAACCCATGAATAACAAAGAGATCACTTTACTAGGTCACAAAGAAAGGAGGCTGTTAGACATAATCAGTTTGAGGGAAATACCTAAATTGTAAAATAAGAGGAAATATAAACAAAACAGCCTGGCAAATGTTTAGCCTTAGTTTAATGTAGCCTTTAGCTTTGATGAATCAAAATATAAATTTAGTTCATTCTAGTCTCCTTAAAAGGCTCTTTAAGTGTGGTGACTTATTATGTGGCTTTTAGAATGCAACTGAATATAAAAATTGGGTTTGAAATTGAAAATGTACATTTCAAACTTAGATTTAGATTTATACATTTAAATTGGCAATTTTAAAGTTGAATTTGGAAGTAAAAAATTTTGAATTTGAAAATTATCTAGCAATTATGATACTAAATTAGAGTTTGTAATTTGAATTTTAGTTTTGAATTTTGAAGCTTGAATTGAAAGTATGGATATGTGGTATGATGTCAACATCGATATTATAAAAGCCAAGTGCCTCTGTGTGTGTGTGTGTGTGTGTGTGTGTGAGAGAGAGTGTGTGTATGAGTGTGCAGGGATTCACACAAAATCTGTAGAGAGCTGCAGTTTGTCATACTTATGTATTTTTGGTCTATGAACAGACCAGCGAAAACGGCAAGTTGATAGGACCGATATTTTAGGAGATATTGGTAATTTTGGAATACACTTGCCTTACATACACGTTTCTATGGCCAGAACACTTTGGCGGTGACTGCTGGACAAACGCGGTACAACATGTACAAATACACAACAGCATAAAAACTACCACATCTAGAACCCTTTGATCCTCACAGGTTAACACGCTAGTAATATAGTAACTTACTACGGTAACAAGTGTTCAGAGAACGCAAACCTCCGCCAAGCACCCCGAACAGTGTGCATGTGTGGATCGACTATTTCTTTTTAAATTAAACAGTTTCAAGGTTGTTCCATACCGCAGAAGAAGTTGAAGCTTGGTACCAGTCGTGTGTATGTCAAATTATATTAAATTCCAATCAATATTTGTTGAGTTATAATGAAAAATGTGTTGTAAATGGGATTTTCAAAGTTAAATGTAAATGTCCACAGAGTCGACATTGCACAGTGGATGTTGACAATTTCGTGCCAGATACAAGATTTTGTTATAAGCTACGGGTGGATCAAATTGGAGGCTAATTGGAGTCGTTTAGAATTTTTTTTATGAATTTTCGAAAATTGCTCAATGATGAGAGATAGGAAAATTGTAGATTTTGTGACCTTGCTGTGACCTTGAACTTTGGCCTACTTGGCCCAAAATTTAATGGGTTGGTCCCAGGGCCTAGGCCTATCTGTGGGTACAATTTGGTAAAGATGGTTGGAATAGTTTTCCCGTAAAGTTGCTAACAAACAAACAAACACGTAAAAAAAAACAAACACACAAAGCAAAGTGATCACAGAACCTCCTGGCAGAGGTAATAAAAAGGCCTTTCTAAATATGTTTAAGTTACAATGTATTAACTGTATCTACAGTGAAACTTTTAATTTTAAATTCTAATTTGATCCAGGAATTTGGATTTGAATTTAGAATTGTGAGGTTTGAATCATAAAATAAAATTTTGAATTTCAAAATAAAAGTAAGAATTTTGAATTGCATTTGAATTCATTCTGCTCTCATAGAAACGTCAGTAAATATGTTTGAGTTATGATGTTACGCTACAGTGAGACTTTACACTTAATTTTATTACTTATCTCACATTTGAATTTGGAATTGTGAAATTCAAAGTATGAATTTAAATTTGGAAGTTAAATTTGACTGAGTATTGGAAAGTAGATTTTTGAGGTTTGAATTTTAAATCAAAATTTTGAAATGAAAACATGGATATGTGCTGACACTGAAAAAAGAAACTTAATTATTTCATTCTAATCTCCTAATGAGGTCTGTCTGATTGTGTGTGTGTTATGGTGTTATGCTTGTGTGACACTTTGCATTTAAATGTATTATTTGAATTTGGAATTAGAATTTGATGAGCTCTTCATTGCCTTGGGTCTGTTTTTGGAACTGACCCTTTTTCAACTGATGACGACAGAACCGCCCTGATGACTCCATTCTTTTAAATCAGGTGGTGAATGACTGTAATACTCACCAGGATGCCTTATCGTACCTCATGAAAGTAACACAGAGGTAAATCTGACAAAGCAACTGAAACGCGTTGCTGTTTTTAAAAAATAAATCTAAATACATTTTGATCTAAATGTTATGTAGCTGCCAATTTTCTCCCGGAGCAGTTGAATAACTAAATATGTTTTTGCTTTACAATTTTTAGTTTTTTAGTGGAAATCATACCACCATAGACTATTTAAATCCAATGTTGCTGTTTTCAGTGAGGGTTTGATGTACTTTCACCTAACGTTGAGGCTTCATTCTCTTCTAGGTGACAATGTAACAGAGCATGTTATTCTTTTCGTAATTCTGATGCTTTTTGTTTGTTGTTTTCTGCTTTTACAGACACACTGGTTATTCAGGCCTCAGGCTAAACACTTACTCAAGGTAGACAGCTCATCATGATGAGTGACAAACGCTGGGGCAGAGACCGGACCATGTGAGTGGGAGGAGGACACAGCTATATATATCTACCCTCCTCAAAGTGAAAAGTAGCGAATCACACATTGAAGGGAACTCCGCCGGCACACAAACATGGACCTCTGCCAGCTTGTTTATCATTTGTATAAAACCCTTAAAAATAACAGCTGAGAAAGACTAAAAGATGGACCAAATGAAAGCGGTGCCACACACTGATTTGCATCTGCGATCTAACTCCATCTTTCCATCCGGTTTTGTGTGATTAGAACCGCAGAGTGTTGCAAACCATAAAACACAACACAGATGTAAAGCCGAAAGTTACAAATGAGCCAATTACTGCACTCTACAACTTTTACTCTGAGATATACTTGATTTATTATACGTGTTTGGAAGACAAACACAAGCTAATTTGTTTTTTCTCTTCTGTGAATACGAATGAAGGGATTGGGAATTATGTAAAGGTGGATGAATAAATATAAGACAGCTGGTAGAAGTACATGAGTCATTAAAACAGGGGTGGTGTCAAACTGATTTTAGAACAGCCTGATATGGTCTCAAGTGGGCCGGACCAGGAAAATAAGTAATAATAATAATAATAATAATAATAATAATAATAATAATAATAAAGTAAGTAATTTCGGTATTTCACAAACTCATCCCACAGGCCAAATTGGAGCCTTTGGCGGGAATGTTTTGGGCTGTATGTTTGACAAGAATGCATTAAAACTTTTTTCTTCTTTTCATTCTTTCTATTTAAATTTTTTGCAGTCCAGTCTAGTAAAGTCCAGTCCAGTCTAGTCTGTCCAGTCCAGTTCAGTTCAGTACAGTCCAATCCAGTGTAGTCTAGTCCAGTACAGTATCGTACAGTCCAGGCCAGTCCGGTACACTACAGTCCAGTCCAGTCTAGTATATTACAGTCCAGTCCAGTCCAATACAGTACCTTATAGTACAGTGCACTACAGTCCAGTCCAGTCCAGTCCAGTCCAGTACACTACAGTCCAGTCCAGTACATTACAGTCCAGTCCAATCCAGTTTAGTCCAGTCCAGTCCAATCCAGTCCATTACATTACAGTCCAGTCCAGTCCGGTACACTACAGTACAGTACAGCCCAGTCCAGTCTAGTTCAGTTCAGTCCAGTCCAGTACAGTGCACTGCAGTACAGTTCAGTTCAGTATAGCACAGTTCAGTCCAGTCCAGTACACTACAGTACAGTACAGTACAGCCCAGTCCAGTCTAGTCCAGTCCAGTACAGTGCACTGCAGTACAGTTCAGTTCAGTATAGTACAGTTCAGTCCAGTCCAGTACACTACAGTACAGTACAGCCTAGTTCAGTACAGTTCAGTCCAAAACAGTATACTACAGTCCAGTTCAGTACAATTCAGTACAGTCCAATTCAGTCCAGTCCAGTCCAGTCTTGTCCAGTCCAGTCCAGTTCAGTTCAGTACATTACAGTTCAGTCCAGTCCAGTACACTACAGTCCAGTTCAGTCCAGTCCAATCCAGTCCAGTCCAGTCCATTATAGTCCAGTCCAGTCCAGTCCAACGCAGTTCAGTCTAGTCCAGTCCAATCCAGTTCAGTCCATTACATTACAGTCCGGTACACTACAGTACAGTACAGTACAGCCCAGTCCAGTCTAGTCCAGTCCAGTCCAGTACAGTGCACTGCAGTACAGTTCAGTTCAGTATACTATAGTTCAGTCCAGTCCAGTACACTACAGTACAGTACAGCCTAGTTCAGTACAGTTCAGTCCAAAACAGTATACTACAGTCCAGTTCAGTCCAGCCCAGTCTTGTCCAGTCCAGTTCAGTTCAGTACATTATAGTTCAGTCCAGTCCAGTTCAGCACAGTCCAGTCCAGTTTAGTCCAGTCCAGTCCAGTACAGTTTAGTCCAGTCCAGTTCAGTACACTACAGTCCAGTTCAGTCCAGTTCAGTCCAGTACAGTACAGTACAGTACAGTACAGAACCTCCTTGTCTTCTTCTCTGTACAGCTAGCTTGCCTACAGCGGTGTGCTCCTGCATTTAGAACCATTGCGTGGCAATTAAGGAGAACAGTTGGCCTTTTCCGCCTCCCAGAGCTGCTCTGCCCATCCATATGCCAATGCACAGCACAACATCTACGCACCATTCAAGAGTGAAGAGTGATCATAAGTTAATTACGCTTTAATCTGCCCCCTTCGTGTTATGGGCACAGTGTAATTTAACTAAAAACCAGAGAAGTGAAGGCAGTTAAAGAGTGAAAGGAAACAGAGGGAGGAAAACAAGAAATAAGATAAGATCATATTTATGAAGGAGGGAATCTCACCACTGTATATATCTCTGTAGGCTTTTCTTTAGATGTCAAGTAGATTCAAGTTAATTCAAGTCATGTTTCATCACTTTTTTTTTTCTTTTTTTTTTCACACACATTCTCAACCAGCTCTGACCAGGCTTTGAACATTGGTTCCTCTGTGCTTTCCAGTGCCTGAGGTTAAAAGTGCACACATCAAACAGAGAAAAAAATTACCGTCCTTTTCTCTTCCAGTGTGTATTAAGCACACAATTATGTGGATACACATAAAAACACTCAAAAATGTAGTATTTGCATTACACTTCTAAGTATTTTTTTTTTTTTCTTTTCCATCACTGTCCTGCAAACTGAACACCTGGGTCATCACTGCAAACCACGCCACAGTACTTTTAATCTCCTCTCATTAGTTTGATGTTTCTATGTGTATATATAGGCATGTGAGGACTGCATACATACAAGTACAAAGCACTGAACCGTAAAGCGCACTAGCTAAGGAATAACTTGCTTGCTCATGCAGATTCTTCCTATAAGTGACACTAGGATCTAATGTTTCCAGTCTCCAGTTTCCTTTTATTTTTTTTTTTCTCCATTAAACTGAATCAATTGAGGAACAAAGACAGAGATGCAAGGTACGATACATTATTGATGACCAGTTAGTTCATGAGATGAGCGCATAACATAGAACGCAATCAAATATGAGCCCACTGCTGTATGGACAGTATCTTTCTTCACTTGCATCACTGCAGATACTTAATTGCCGTCTGCAGTGGCGTCGAGGCTGCAGCCGATCAGACACATGACAGAGAATCAAGTTTGTGCAAGAGGCCGTCACGCCACAAAGACGGAGTGAATATGATGGAGTGAAAGGCAGCCTATAGTTTTTTTTTTTTTTCTTCTTCTTCCCCACTTTTCTGCTGCTTTCTTCTCCCTTCTCTTATTATTCTGCTTGCGGCTGACATGACTCCCCCCCCCCTCCCCGTTCGCTCCACTCCACTCCTCACGTCGCATTCTGGGGTGGGAATTAATTAGTGCTGCAGTTTCAGCTCGGGATAGGAGCGAGGATGAAGAGGGAGCTGGGGATGCAGACAGGGAATTGATGAGAATGTATAGACATGGATGCATGTGTGTGTATGTGTGTGTGTCGATCTACAACAAGCACACACAGATGCAGTTAATCGGCTCTAGAGACCTCAGTGTATATGGGTTTGTGTGTGTGTGTGTGTGTGTGTGCAAACTTCTACTCTGCACAGGGTCAAACACTCACATGATAAAAGACACCTTTAATTAATCTAAAATACAGTCTTTTTGAGATCTGCTTAGCCTTTCGGTCCCCCAGGACAGTAACCTATTAAGACTTAAGCAATGGTAGTAAACAGACGTTAAGGCAAAGACATGCAAACGTGTCTTAAATGCAAAAAGTTTTTTAAGACAAAAACAGATAAACATCGCACACATCGTCTTTCAGGTGGAAATAAGAAAACATCGCACACTTGCCTTGACCACGTGGATGGATTTGTAAACAGGCATTTTCCCCACTCCACTTTTCCATTTTGGCAAAGTATCTCCATCCACATTGAGCTAAAGTAGAAAGAAAGATAGTTTTATTTACCGTTTGTACACATTTACAGGGTGGGGAAGCAAAAATTACAATGAACATTTAGTTGTTTTTTCTCAGCAGGCACTACGTCAGTTGTTTTGAAACCAAACATATATTGATGTCATAATCATACCTAACACTATTATCCATACCTTTTCGGAAACTTTTGCCCATATGAGTAATCAGGAAAGCAAACGTCAAAGAGTGTGTGATTTGCTGAATGCACTCGTCCCAACAAAGGAGATTTCAAAAATAGTTGGAGTGTCCATAAAGACTGTTTATAATGTAAAGAAGAGAATGACTATGAGCAAAACTATTAGGAGAAAGTCTGGAAGATACTATTAAAGAAGAATGGGAGAAGTTGTCACCTGAATATTTGAGGAACACTTGCGCATGTTTCAGGAAGCGTGTGAAGGCAGTTATTGAGAAAGGAGGAGGACACATAGAATAAAAACATTTTCTGTTATGTCAATTTTCTTGTGGCAAATAAATTCTCATGACTTTCAATAAACTAATTGGTCATACACTGTCTTTCAATCCCTGCCTCAAAATATTGTAAATTTTGCTTCCCCACCCTGTAGGTACATAGGAATTATTATGCAGAGGTGTCTCAGAGTGTAAGTATAAAAGATTAGAATACACAATCAAAATAGAAGTCAGAGATACAGTCGCGGAAAAAATTATTAGACCATCAAAAGTCATCACAAACAATGGTTATGCAATCAAGTACTAACTCCTGTGTGTCTCATGTGACTAAAACAAACAGAAAAGAAAACATGGAATGCCTAAAAGCACTGTTTTTGGCAGTACAATGCTATAGATATTTATGAAAGAACACTTATATACAAACTTATACAGTCATGGAAAAAATTATTAGACCACCCCTTGTTTTCTTCAATTTCTTGTTCATTTTAATGCCTGGTACAACTAAAGGCACATTTGTTTGGACAAATATATTGATAACAACAAAAATAGCTCATAAGAGTTTAATTTCAGAGCTGATATCTAGACATTTTCCATGTTTTCTTGATAATAACCAAAATCACTTCAGTTCTTACATCAATATCTATGGCATTGTACTGACAAAAACAGTGCTTTTAGGCATTCCATGATTTCTTTTCTGTCTGTTTTAGTCACATGATACACACAGGAGTTAGTACTTGATAGCATAACCATTATTTTTGATGACTTTTGATGGTCTAATAATTTTTTCCCGTGACTGTAAGTTGCATCCGGTCTTAAATGGGGTCACAGCTCTACATATTCTTTTATTCCATGCAGCAGTGAATGCCAGTCAGACACAAATTCAGCACTTTTGTGACATTTTTCCCCACTTACTGAGTTCTCAAAAGGTATTTCGTATTCACAGCCTCTCCACTTGCTGCCACTTTGGCCCAGCTTTGCCGTCTCCTCCGAGAACAACCGCCGCCTGATAATCGTACTCAACACTCAGCCACTGTGGCGCTTCAAACGGTTCCATCTAAAAGCCTCGTGTTTTGCAGTTACCACGGTGTATCTAAGGTTCAGACAGAGTTGTACGTTTCTTTGCATTTCCTTCCTGTCAGGAACCCCTCCTCTGGAAGATTGGAGTCGCCCTGCTGAGGCTCCAGTTGTTTCTGTTGACACCATAACACCTGTGCCTCAGACTAACAAGCAGCAAGCAGTCCAGGATGAGTCCAAATGAGTAATGAGCGTACCAGCTACACTGCCAAACCTTCCAGATATGAGAGAAACAGCATCCTAAATGGCCTATTTTTAAAAACTACATCACATAGCACTCTTAAAACTACTTACATTTAGTGGTGGTATTAGACATACCCAAAAGTACTAAAAATATCCTACATTTATCCAACATTGTCTATAAAATTATACCTAACCCGTAAAGACCCAAGCAGCCACTGGTGATCAAAACCATCTACTGAGCTAAAATGTTCAACAATTTTTGACTAATTCATTAATCCTATCAATCCATGTAAATAATTGGTGTAAAATGCAGTTTGTCATCTTTTCATGGTCATCAGATATGACCCATTTGGATGTTCAGAGGCTCCGTAGTGAAAATGGAAACACCATCATCTTCTACAACATTGATTCACCAGTAAAACCCATGGAGTTGAAGCAATGACAATAGACGGAGATGCTTGTTTTTACATTCAGTTATTTATATCATTGCTGAAAATGTCACTTTTTCTTGAATTTCTCTGTTTCTGATATAATAACCCTCAACTTAAATCTGACCTTTTATGAACATCTATATTATCAGTGAATTAAATATAGGAAAATACCTGATTTTCACTGAAAAACATAAAAAAATAGATAAGTAATATAATAATAAATGGCGATAAATCACATAAAGAAATGATATTTTGCTTTTTTAAATGGAATTATGCATTTTAAAACATTTCCCTGTGGTCTACATAAGCTGTAAATGCTCTGCTTGGGTCTGAATTCTTCATTAATTCAACTCCACAGGTCCATGCTCAACCCTATTTCTGAGTAATGACACCAGAAAGGTTGTTTTGAGTGCTGGCCCTTTAAATACACATGATGCACTTCACAACCCATCCCCTCCAGGTTGTCCCATTCAACCACTTGTGTTTGTTAATACAACCAACAACTGAACATTTTAGGTAATCGGCTCAAAGTTTGGACATATTTTCAGCTTTTACTACAACCGCTGCTGCTGATAAACAATTATGTCGTAATCGGAGAAATGTTCGTCGGAAGTCTTGACCTTATATGTGCAAATGTCGCGACGTAACTAGTTATAGACGTAACAAATTAAGCAGGAATTAAAACAGATTGTAGAAATCCACTCGATTTTTGCTGGAATGAATATAAAGATAACTTTGCAGCACCTGGAGGGTTCAAATTCAAACTTTATGAACTATTAGGGTCTAAATACACAAATAAACAAACCAAAAGACTAATAAAAGTGGGTTTAGCAAAATATGACCCCTTTAAAAACAGTTAAATATGGAGAAAATTTCACGTGGAAACTGCCACACAAGTAGCACTGTGCCTTTATGTGCTACTTTATCATTATTATTATTGCTATTTTTTGTCACTTTAGCCACTTTAACAAACTTTTTTATATTGTTTCTATTATTATCTCTTTATTTTTCTGTTGTATTGACACATGCTGTCTTGCACTGCTGTGCACACTTGAATTTCCACTTTGGGGGATCAATAAAGTATATCTTAAATCCAAAAATCCAAACAAAGTGACAAAAAAAGTTAGTTGGGCCATTTGTTTCATTATGATGAGGAAAGTGAAATAAATTAGAATATTTTATTAGAGCGTTTTCAAAGTCTTTCTGCTAAAACTGTGATGATACAATAACAGAGACATCCCAGTTAGGGAGTTAATCCATTTTGACTGAAACCTCAAATGAGTGATAACTAACAGACCAGCGTGTGTGATATGTCTCATACTAAGCAGCCGTGGGCATATGCTCCACCATAGGCCACCGTGCAGTGATGAAGGGTTTCAATAAACTAAAACTGTCTCTGTCCTCACCTCCTGTTAGCACATTCACAGCATACTCTCACTCCTTCTTCTTCTTCTTCTTCTTCTCTGTTTCTACCTCTGTCATAGAGACTGATTGCCAGCATGCCTCTGGTTGTAAATGCATGACTACATTCCTTCTACCCTGCCAAGAAAAAAAAAAAACAAGAAAAAACCCATGGGCAGTTGGGTTAAAAAATGACCAATCATTCAGCGTTATAGCATGCTGACATGTTTGGAAGGGATGCTCTGATTAACAACGAGGGCAGCTGACTCGCACACACCAGGACACTCCGATTAAACAGGGAAAAAGTGCAAACACACCACTGGCGAGATCCGATGGCACGCGCTGCAGCCACAGGCCAACACTCTGCTCGCACATTAGCATAATGCAACATGTGCAGGAATGCTTATGCATGAACAATGTCTGTCTATTGCAGAAAAAAAAAAATTAAAACAAATCACTGATAAACAAGCTGGCGTGAAGCTGAAAACATGAGAGTCACATGCAAGGGAATGTTAAGTAACAGCCAGAACGTGATGACGTGCAGAATTACGAAACCATCTAAATGCAAGTCCATTCCTGACGAGAATCAATACCTATTCAATTAAGGTAATGCTGATGAATAGGTGGCCGCAGCTGATCACCTGGCTAGATTAGGTTCTTCTCCTTCTCGCCAGCGATATTATCACTCAATCAAGAGCTCTATTTTAAATCCCAGGGCATGATACTGTGTATTTTGTTACCTGTAATGAGATAGAGACAGAGAGAAGTATACCTGAGTGAGAACTTGAGTGTGTAATGAGAGTCCACAGGGATCAGGTTTCCAACTGCCCATCTACAGTTTCCCTTGTGTCCTTAAAGACGGCAGATTTTCTGGGATCAAATCAGGGCAGCATTGACGAAAAACATTGCTTGTAACTTCTAATTAAGCTTCATCTAAATGACTTGAAGTTTGAGTTGGAGACTGTTAAAGGGGTCATATTTTGCTAAACCCACTTTTATTAGTTTTTGGTTAATTTATTTGTGTATTTGGGGACAATAATAGTTCATAAAGTTTGAATTTGAACCCTCCAGGTGCTGCAAAACTATCTTTATATTCATTCCAGCAAAAATCGAGTGGATTTCTACAACCTGTTTTAATTCCTGCTTAATTTGTTATGTCTATAACTACTTACGTCACAACATTTGCACATATAAGGTCAAGACTTCTGACGAACATTTCCCCAAGTACGCCATAGTTGTTTGTTGTAGTAAAAACTGAAAATATGTCCAAACTTTGAGGCAATTACCTAAAATGTTCAGTTGTTGGTTGAACACAAGCAGCTGAATGGGACATCCTGGAGGGGATGGGGCGTGAAGTGGATCATGTGCATTTAAAGGGCCAGCGCTCAAAACCACCTTTCTGGTGTCATTACTCAGAAATAGGGTTGAACATGGACCTGTGGAGTTGAATTAATGAAGAATTCAGACCCAAGCATAGCATTTACAGTTTATGTAGACCACAGGGAAATGTTTTAAAATGCATCATTCCATTTAAAAAAGCAAAATATCACTCCGTTAAGTGATTTATCACCATCTATTATTATCTCTCTCTATTTTTTTTTTTTTATGTTTTGCAGTGAAAATCAGGTATTTTTCTATATTTAATTCACTGATCATGTAGATGTTCATAAAAGCTCTGATTAAAGTTGAGGGTTATCATATCAAAAACAGAGAAAACTGAAGAAAAAGTGACATTTTCAGCAAAAATATGAATAACTCAATGTAAAAACAATTATCTACATCCACTGTTACTGATCTGCTCAAAACAACCTTTCTGGTGTCATTACTCAAAAATAGGGTTGAAAATGGACCTGTGGAGTTGAATTAATAAAGAATTCAGACCCAAGCAGAGCATTTACAGTTTATGTAGACCACAGGGAAATGTTTTAAAATGTATAATTCTTTTTAAAAAAGCAAAATATCACTCCTTTGAGAGTCTGGCAGCAGGTAATTTGTTGACAACTGTTGTGGTTGTCTTCCACAGTACCAGCACTTTGTAGACAGACTATTTTGAGGACTTGAGTTGGTTTTTCCCATAGACTGTATATCATTAGTAGATGCAGGAACTGTGACATCACTCATTTGTTTCTGATCTGCTGTTCTTGCGATTTTGCCATCGCAATATTGGCTTTGTGAAGGCTGAAGTGACCATATTTGGATAAAAGGGGCAGAGGTGAGCTCAGTCTAGACACCATCTCAGTGAACATGGTAACCTTCATGAAGAGCTGCGCAAAAAAAGGAATTTTACTGTGTTGGTGTAGCGGTTGTGTTTGTGAGTTGTGTTAAACATTTCAGAAACAGAACCACTTCAGACATTGACTGTTTATTCTTGGTAGAAGAGTGCACAGTCAGTCTAATCAGTAATATCTGAACATGTTCTCACACTGTTAAGCTAAAATAAAAAAAAAAAAAAAAAAAAATTGCAAGTTAGCTAACACACCACATGCTAATCATGCTATGAACAAATAAGTAAAAACATCGTCACTTTCATTCAAGAATATGCTCAACCTATAGGGACATAAGTGTTACACAAATATAATAGTGTAAAGCAACCACTTAGATTTGAAATTAAAATAAATAATGTAAAATAATGACAGAACTGTCAATGTGTGTACTTACCAGGTAGACAGCACAGTAACACTGTTGCTATCTCTTTGGGGTGCACCACCCTAGTCAGCAGGGGTGCAGCGTTCAATGACCATAAAATAAAATTGTAATTAATACAATAACAGTGTGAGAGAAGGCAAGTTGGATCACTCAGCCTATACATTAACTCTGTTACACTGGCAGTGTTGTGCAAGTTGGTTCCACACTGTAATCCATTACAGATTACTTGTTACTGTTATTTAAAAGTAATTCCTTACCTTACAATATTACTGTCTCAGAACTGTTATATGTTACATGACTCCTGTATTACTTTTGAGTTACATACAGACTTTCATCATAAATGGTGCGTGCGCAGTAGAACCCAACCCCACCCAAATACAAGATACGAGAGCCTCGGGACGCAGAAATTTGCGCCCCGAAGTACATGTGGATGGATAGCTCAGTAAGTAACGCTACAGCCTACGATGTTCGAATCCCAGCAGGAACGCTTGCATTTTTTTCATCATTTTACATGTTCAAACAGGGGGTGTGGCAACGAGGATGCTGGTAGATAAACCTGTAATTGATAAAGAATTCTAGCTCGTCATAAAACCGTTAGCTTACCTTGTCATTGCTGATCACTGGGATCATGCTAATGCTAACTAGCTTCTGTAAAGCAGGGTTAGGGTTAGTAATGAGCATACGTCCATGTGGATAATGGACTGCCTTCTGCCTGAAGGCAGCCTGTTGGCTGAACACCAACAGGAAATAAAACTTTACAGATGCATTTTTGATTCCTTAAGGTCTCACAGTTTTGCTGTTTTTTTTTTGTTTTTATTTTAAGCAATTATTGATGTTGGGTGACAAGTGTATTATAACGCAAGCAATATTGAACATGTACTGAGTAAAATATTACTGAAAACTGATTAGTAATGCCTTACACTACTGCATTACAGCACAAATTAATCTGTTACTGTAATGCAATACTTTTGTAACGCCTTACTCCCTGTTACAACCCATGGGTGAAACAGATTTACAAAGGACACCGGAGTCAAAGAGTATAATTCAAAAGAACAAATTTTATTGTATTTGATTTATTTTTTTGGTTTCGTTCTTTGTCGATTCACTTCTTTTGTTGAAAACAAGCTGCTTTTATTGAGCAGAATCCAAACCCCTTTTAAACCCCATGCCCAAAGTAATAAAAGAAAAGACCAGAGTGGACCGGCAAACTAAACATAAGGATGGTGCGCTGGACAGGCCAACCCTATACAGGGCCGTAGAAGCTGCCAGCGCACCGCTACCCTATCAAAAGAACAAACCACAAAATAAGTCCTAACGAAAGAAAAGTGAAAACAGGATGTCCAGATCCACCTGGCCAAACGAAAAAGGAAAGCTAACAAAAAGCCACGCTGGCGTGCAGCAACTTGCATGGAGTGGAGTGGAGCGGATGCGTGCGCTCGACATGCGCACTCTGGACGTTGGCATCGCTGGAGGACGAGGAGAGAGAGAGAGAGCCACCCCACAGGTGCTCGACTAAATAGTGCCAGTAGCACCAAAACCAATTAAGTTTAAGCATAAAAATGAGGAACAATATGACAAAGGGCAAAAAAATAGTTAACCTAGAGAAACGCAATCAACTACGTAAAATCTCTCCAAAATTATCACTCAAAAAATAGACCAAAGTCAAAAGAAGAAAAAGACTACAAAAAATAGTGCACAGCACCTAACACTCCCAAAACTGGTTGTTAGTTTAACTTCTCTCTGACTGTCAGGGAAAAAAAAATGCATTTTATAAAATAAACTGAAGCTGCAACTCATCTGTCAATCACACCTGTCAATCAAAGCTCAACATGGCAGATACCAAAGCTTCTATCCACCCTGAGACCTTATTAACAGAGTACAGATTTAAAGATGGACCACCAGATCACTTACTAGAGGCTCCAAATAAAACAGCTGAGACCAGAATGACTCCTAGATAAAAGACACTATCGACTTTTGCCCAATTTGTATGAGACTAGTACACCCTCTGAACCTCTGGTGATTTGAAAATGATCCTCTCATTTCTGCCTTTCATGCAGTTCATTCAGACAAGATAAGTTAAGTCTGTCTTTTACTCAATTTACTGACATTATTCCTCAGTTCTGATGTCAAGGGCAAGTTCACCCCCCTACACATAAGTGCTCAAAGACAGAAACATACTCCTTACTGTAGCCCATGCATGTCGTTCACATCATCTTTTGGCTTTTCTGAAAGTTTTAAGTTTGTTCTTTCATTGAACATCTTTGCTATATATATCCAGATATATATACGGTAAGCCACAACACTTTGAAATCTTTAATTTATCATCATCAGTGCAGCCTCTGTAGTCCTTGATGAGGTAACCGGCTGAATAAATGTGTAGAGGGAAAAAAAAAGTGTTAGATCCCACCAAATCACAGTAGTTGCTTTTCTATTGACCCTCAAACTGTGAGAATATAACTTGCGCATAAAAATTTAACTAATGGAAAAATGTCAATTTCGCAGAAACTCTCGTTTTTTGATGAAAAGTTTTTGCGCTGGTAGGAGGTGGTTTTTCGGGCATAGCGCAAATGGTATATCACGCAAAACTGAATTGGAAAGACCTTTTTCCGCAACTAACGTCATGTGAAAAAAACCCTGATGTTGACGCATATTATAATAAGGGAAGAGGAAGAGTTTTTGACACAACAGGAAACCAAATCATATTTTGATTTAGTATGGGGTAGAGGGATAATATATAATAATAGTGACTATATCTGGAAATCAATGTGATATTTATGTTCGTTGTATGTTTTGTTTATAGAATGACTTCTCATGTCATCTTACGATAATAAAAAAAACAAATCATTGCATTTGGGATTTAATGGAAAAACCGACATTATGCACTTCTGTTTTTTCGACATTTAGTAAATATCAATAAAGTTTTGCACAGATGTCCAATGGAAAAGCCACTAGTGATGTCAGTTTGGACTTGTTATTGTCACAGGACCGCTGTGTTGCTAAAATAGGGTAGGTTATTTAAGGCGGACTTTTTACCTAAATTACAAACATGGCAGATTCGCATGGGATTATATATACACAGATGACCTCCATAATTATCACAAATCACCACAGGTTCACAGGTAATACTAGTCCTGAGTGAATAGGGCCAGGAGTATTTTTAGACAGAAGTTCAGTGGAAATCTCTGGGAGCCAGAGCTTTTTGGAGCCAACCCCAGCAGCCGTCAGGGGTATTACAGCTGAGGCCCTGGCTCTTTGGTTTTTGCACAGAATCCCTTCATTCCCTCAAGTTCTTCAGTGCCTGTTTTCAACTTCAACTTTTCAACTGTAACACTGGCTACCCATAGTACCAGCAAATAACCAGGTCCCAGCCCAACACACAACACAGCATACTGAACCTTTTAAACATCCTAAACCCATACAGACCTAGAGCTGCTTTTGTGGCAGTTCCCAAATGTTGTTTTTTTCTCTATATTTAACCTTTCGTAAGCGATTTTTTTTTTTAAACAATTATCGTATTATTATCCTCTGTATTTTCCATTTTTCAGTGAGAATCAGGAATTTCCCTATATTTAATTTGCTGATCATGTAAATGTTCATAAAACCTCAGATTACACATATAGTCTGTATATTTTTTATTACTATTATTATTTTTATTTTATATTGTTTGTTTTTGCACTCCTGTTTTTTCCTTGTAATCAATCAATCAGAGTTGATTTATATAGCACTTTACAGCAACATGAAGACGACCAAAGTGCTTTACGTCTAAAAGCATGATTAAATTGTAAGACAGAAGCAGTTTAGTCAAATACCATAAATATGCATAAAACAATAAGACACAATACACAGTGATAAAAGGACCACAGATTAAAAACCTAATGGCGTCTCTGTGCTAAGGGTTAAAAGCCAGTCTAAACAGGTGTGTCTTTCACCTGGACTTGAACAGTGGGCAGCGAGTTCCATGGTTATAGTTTTGGGGCGGCAACGGCAAATGCGCGATCACCCCATTGTTTGTCAGGACCTGGGGACATTGAGAACCATCTGAGAGGACGATCAGAGGGCTCTGCTGGGGCAGTGAACTGTTAAAATCTCAGATAAACAGGGAGGAGCCAGACCATTTAAGGCAGTGGTTCCCAACCTTTTTTGGCTCATGACCCCATTTTAACATCACAAATTTCTGGCGACCCCAGACATTCAAAATGGAGACTTTTTTTTTGTTTTTTGCTAAAATGAATTTGTTTTTGATCATATAATAGTTTGCTATACTATGTTGCAAATAAACGTTAATTTTAGATGACATTTAGGCTATATAATGTATATTATTATGGACAGAGGCAGAAAAGCCAGGTGTAGATTACTGCACAAAGTGAAGATTTTATTTTCATTGGTCAGGATATGTACAGTCAGTCCAGCTTGTATTTAAAAGGCTGACAATTAATACTGAACAAACAAGAACTCAAACTATGAATTATGAAAGAGCTGCAGCATCTGAAACTGAACACAATGAACATTTGAAAGATAAACAGTACCACAGTGCTTCAGTTTCAGCTTCACAGTTTGTAATATCTTTCATATATTGTAATTGTCTCCCTCAACTCACCATATATTTTTCAATTATAATAATAATAATTATAATAAATAATAATAATAATAATAATAATAATAATAATAATAATTATTATTATTATTATTATTATTATTATTATTATTATATTTTTCATATATTTTATCAATTACTAGAAATTTCAGGCGACCCCATTTGAATTCCAGGCAAACCCATGTGGGGTCCTGACCCCAAGGTTGAAAAGCACAGATTTAAGGCTTTCAAACCAAACATTAAAATTTTAAAATCAATGCGATGGCAGACTGGAAGCCAGTGGAAAGAAGAGAGGATGGGGGTGATGTGGTTGTATCTGGAGGAGTTGGTCAAGAAACAGGCAGCTGGTTTTTGTACCAGTTGTAAGCGACGGAGTGAAGATTGAGTGAGGCCATAATAAAGTGCATTACAGTAGTCAAGACGTGAACTGATAAAAGCATAGGTCGCTTCTCCAAATCGCTGCGAGAGAGGAAGGGCTTCACTTTGGCCCAAAGACAGAGCTGGAAAAAACTTGCTTTAACAACTGCATTGATCTGTTTGTCAAGCTTCAGTTCACTGTCGAAAATCACTCTCTAAACTGCACTTATCCTTTTTTTCTTGCATTTTATTCTGTTGCTGCCTTGACTGCTGAATTTCTCCATTGTGGGAAATCTAATCTAATCTAATTAAAATTAAGGGTTGTTATATCAAAAACAGAGAAAACTGAAGAAAAAATGACTTTTTCAGCAAAATATATCACTAACTGAATATAAAAATAAGCCCCCTCCGTCCACTGTCATTGATCAAACTACATGTGTTTTACTGGTGAATCACTGTTGTAGAAGAAGGCGATGTTTCCACTTTCACTGTAGAGCCTCTGAACGTCCAAATGGATCATATCTGATGACTATGAAAAGATGACAAACTGTATTTTACCTGAATTATTTCAGTGTGTTGATAGGATTAGTGGATCAACAGTTATTAACCCATAAAGACCCAAACAGCCACTGGTGACAAAAACCATCTACTGATCTAAACTGTTTCATATCTGTTCATCCACTAATCCTATCAATACATGTAAATAATTGGTGTAAAATACAGTTTGTCATCTTTTCATGGTCATCAGATACGACCCATTTGGACATTCAGAGGCTCTGTAGTTACCATGGAAACACCCTCATCTTCTACAACATTGATTCACCAGTAAAACCCATGGAGTTGGATCAATGACAGTGGATGGAGATGCTTGTTTTTACTTTCACTTATTGGTATCTTTGCTCAAAAAAATTACTTTTTCTTCAGTTTTTTTCTGTTTCTGATTTAATAACCTTTGAATTTACTGTGAGCTTCAATGAACCTCTACATGGTCAGCGAATTAAATATAGAAAAACTACTGATTTCACTGAAAAGAATGCAAAAATACAGGGGATAATATTATAATAAATGGTGATAAATGACTTAAGAAAGATATTAATTTGGGAACTACCACAAAAGCAGCACTGGGTATTTATGGGTTAAACATTTCAGATCAGTCGATTATTTTTGGTCGATGGTGGATGTTTGGGTCTTTATGGGTTAAACTAACATCTAATATCTTATTTCCTTTTTTATCTCGTAGTTTTAAGTCAAGGGCTCTGGAGTCTGATGAGCTGCTGCACAAGACTTGCATGTACACCATCTTCATAAATAAAAGAAATGGATTTTCCACCTCCTTTCATGTGATTTGTTAAGATCTTAGCTGTCTGGAGTTTTGGGAGTAACACTATATGTAACATAGATCCAAGATTTGATGATGAGGTCAAGAGTTTCTTTGGCTGTGACATCGCGCCAGACAGAGATCATTTATCTCACTTGGCGAAGCAGAGAAACTCCTCTACATTTTTATACCTCCTCTTTTGGGTGATGGCAGCTCCCTTTATTCCTCCTTCAGTAAAGAGCTTCTCACATCTTTGGGCTCGTACAAAATGCAGCAGCCGAGCTTTCAGCCAAAAGCTGAGGCACAAATTGAGTGTTGAGTGTTTTTCCAGTGCTTGATAGTTTTGGAACAGTCTCCATAAAGATACCTTGAGTCTGAGAGAAGAGGAGGGAGTGGAGGTTTTTGAAGGGTCACTTATTTTATTTCCATTTACTGCCTTAGGGGGGGAGTGGGATAGGACCGTTCGCACCACCGTGCACTTCAATGACGAATTTCAGTTGAAGTTTGAATCCTTGACTTATGGTTATAATGTGAAAATATGTTCATCATTGTGCGGTTATAAAAGGCAGTAAATGTGTCGTATTCCGAAGAAGAATATAAGGATGTACGAGTTGAATCATGTGACGGATGAGATCAAATTTAGGACGGAAAAAAGAAACTCAAACTAATGATAAAAATGGACACAGTGGGGAGAGTGAGACAGCAGTCTGTGATGTGCACCTGGTATCCTGCTGTATAGGATTCCCTTTTATACTGAAAGGGATTTTTGAAGTCTGCAGGGAGCCTTGTTGATAAGCTGCAAACCTGCCTTGAATATGAATTATTTCACCCTGGGCAGTGAATGTGACACTGGCTCATTTCAACTGATTTAGCCTATTGAAGGAGATGCGAGTTGAATATTTTCATTATACATTAGCATTGCCCATCTCAAGATACTGTAAACTGATTTTCATAGAGACTGTTGTCTCTTTTTCAGGATGCTTGTATTGGGTTTCCAGTGGCAGCACATACTTCTTCTTCTATGAAACTGGTCCCTAAAAACAGGACATGGGGTCTAAAAATTCAAACCAGATGTAGACTAATGTTACGAAGCAAATTTGGAAGCACTTTGGGTCTAGTTTAACCCTTTCATGCACAGTGGTCACTACAGTGGACAGTTACTCTACAGCTGTTCTCTTGTATATTCATGGGTTTTATTGTTTTACCTGCATATCAACCAACACAGTGGACGCTTATGCATCATCTCATAAACTGCAATTCATACCATTACTGTAACGTTGCTGTTCTTGATTGGTTCTTGAGTGGAAATCAATTGTTAATTGTGATTTTTTGCATATTATCTCCATGAAGTGAGTAATAACTAGTATTAGAATATGTTAAAATGTGAGAAAACATCAGATTAGCTGCATTAAACATGGTTTCATTTCACTGTTTTCAGATCACTTTATGATATTGGGTTTTAAATACATGTTTCTTTGCTTCAAGAATAAAATTCATGGTGTAGCTGAGTGGACATTTTTGTAAATCTATGAAAAAAAAAACTCTATCTCATTGTTTTTTTCATGTCTGAGGAGGAATAAAAACACTCAAAAACAAAAACAAAACTCAGCTAAGGTTCTCATAATTCATGCATGAAAGGGTTAAAAACAAATATTTACTGACATAAAAGAGAAAGTATTTTTCAGATAAACACATTTTTGTATTATTTTTTTACAAGAATCCACATGTAACATGGTAAAAAGGACACGAAAATTTCGTGCTACTATTTTTAAAAAAAAATATCTTTCCATTCTCTCACAGGTACATTTTGAGAATCAAACCAATTATGCAAGGCAGAGTGTCTCACAAAACTGACCACTGCTGCAAAATCACTCGCAATTTTTTGTGTTTAAATGGGCAGGTTCTGCATGTAACACAAGTGGACACAATGGGTTACGTGCAAAACCTGAAATGAGACTGAGATTCATGAAAAACCCAAATATCTCGATTAGAAAAACCAATAGGATTGTCAAATTTAACACAGTGTCTTTATTCGTAGCGCTATACAAGACCATTTACAGCAATGGTTTCCAGATCAAATGTACTGACATCTAGGTAGCTTTCCTGTCCCAATTTCGGCCCTATTTTTGGCCCCAATATTTGATCAAAAATTCATTAATTTTGGAAGCAGAGATAAAAGAGAAAGTACTTTTCAGATAAACACATTTTTATATTATTTTTTATAGTAGAATCTGCATGTAACATGGTAAAAAGGACACGAAAATTATGCACTACTATTTTTTCAAATGTGTTTTTATTTTCTCACAGGTACATTTTGGGAATCAAACTTATTATGCAAGGCAGAGTGTTTCACAAAAATGACCACTGCTGCAAAATCACTCGCAATTTTTTGTGTTTAAATGGGCAGGTTCTGCATGTAACACAAGTGGACACGATGGGTTTCGCGCAAAACCTGAAATGAGACTGCTGATTCATGAAAAACCCACATGTCTGGATTAGAAAAACCACTAGGATGGACAAATTTAACAGTGTCTTTATTTATAGCGGTATATTAGACCATTTCCAGCCATGTTTTCCAGATCAAATGCACTGACACTTAGGTAGCTTTTCGTTCCAATTTTGGTCCTATTTTTGGCCCCAGTATTTGATCAAAAATTCATTAACTTTGGGATGGCTCACAGCAAGAGTATATATTTTTTTGCATTTATCTGAGGTCATCATTAGGTACATCCTGGGGGGAAATGTATCTAAATTTCTCTTATATTATTGGGCCAAAAATGCTGGAAAAGTGCCAGGTACCAAACTGACCCCAGTTTCATAGAAGCACCCTTTTATAAAAATCTATAGTCCTCAGTGTACAGTATTTGCACTAAAACATGTTTTATGAGCTGTAAATTGAATTATATGAAAGAAATTTGATGAAATGCATCAGTGTAAAAATGGTAAATACATGAAAATTGGCAGATGGAGGTGGTACTGGGGTGGTACAGTGGTTAGCACTATCACCTCACTCCTGCTTCTTTCCACTGTCTGAAGGTTAACTGGTCAGTGCAATTCACTCATAGATGAGAATGTGAGACAAAACCAGGGTACATCCCACCCTCACCCAAAAATAGCCCATGACCCTCAGGAGGATTAACCAGTTCAGAAAATGGATGGATGAATGGAAATGGTACTGATGTAAAATCACCCTGAGTCTTACTAAACTAATTATAACCTAGAGTTAGTCATCTCCTTCTCCTATTACATGAAAAGTAAGCTTAAAAAATTAATCAAAGGCAGTGGTGGAATGTAACAAAGTATTTGTACTTCAATACTGTACTTAACCCTTGTACTATCCTTGGGGTCACTTTGATCCCATTCAATGTTTATCATTCAAAAAGAAAGATAGTTGACTTCTTTTTTTTTTTTTTTTTTTGCTTTACATTTCATGGCTTTTCTTGATTTGATGGGGACAACTGTTTAAGTACAAAATTATCATGATGATATTTTTTCAGTGTGCTGAACACATGTTGGTTGCATTGGTGTTCCTCTGAGGTCAGTTTGAGCCCATGCTGTTTTATCTGTGTAAAACGTGTCTGTGTATGTGTGTGTCTGTATGTGTGTATGTGTATCCTAACATCCCCACACCTCCAGGTGCAGAGTTGATACTTTTAAGCTGATACATAACAGGGGTGGGGTGGGGAAAACAACTATTCCCACCAGAGCTTTGATACTTGTTGTGTTGCGGGCATGTGGGAAACAACTGGACTGAACTCCTGCCAAAATGAGGAAGCCAATGTAGGCTTGGAGTTGATCACATCCAAGTGTTTCCAACTACACATGCCTCCCCTCTAAAATTATCATCAAGGGTTTATTTATGTATTCAACAAATAAACCAAATGCCCGACACAAAAGCTCGGTCAACAATTTTATGTAAATCATTTTTTGGAGGCAAATATCCCCGGGGTCATATTGACCCCAAGGGTAAAATGTTAGTAATATTTGAGGATAATAGGAAGGTTAAGTAAATTTTTATGAATCTGTACTTTTACTTATGTAAAATTAATAATGCATACTTTTAGATGAGATTAGATGAGATTAGATTAGATTAGAGTAGATTCAACTTTACTGTCATTGCACATCACAAGTACAAAGCAACAAAATGCTGTTTGCACCAAATCAAAAGTGCTTTAGCAGTGATTAAAAATTATATATTACAGGTTAAAAAATATCATATGATAGGTATTATACATATTATACAGTGTGTATAGGAAGTGTGGTATGAATGCTATATATTTACTTGAATGTCTATTATGTACAGTTGTGCAAATGGGATGATTACAATATATACAGAATATGTACAGGGTGGGGAAGCAAAATTTACAATGAACATTTAGTTGTTTTTTCTCAGCAGGCACTACGTCAATTGTTTTGAAACCAAACATATATTGATGTCATAATCATACCTAACACTATTATCCATACCTTTTCAGAAACTTTTGCCCATATGAGTAATCAGGAAAGCAAACGTCAAAGAGTGTGTGATTTGCTGAATGCACTCGTCACACCAAAGGAGATTTCAAAAATAGTTGGAGTGTCCATAAAGACTGTTTATAATGGAAAGAAGAGAATGACTATGAGCAAAACTATTACGAGAAAGTCTGGAAGATACTATTAAAGAAGAATGGGAGAAGTTGTCACCCGAATATCCGAGGAACACTTGCGCAAGTTTCAGGAAGCGTGTGAAGGCAGTTATTGAGAAAGAAGGAGGACACATAGAATAAAAACATTTTCTATTATGTCAGTTTTCTTGTGGCAAATACATTCTCATGACTTTCAATAAACTAATTGGTCATACACTGTCTTTCAATCCCTGCCTCAAAATATTGTAAATTTTGCTTCCCCACCCTGTATGTACAGAATGTATACACAGAATGTATATTATCCACAGACAGGGGAGTGGTGGGTTGTTGGGTGGTTGTTGGGTATGTGCGTGTATATGTGTAGGGGGGGTTGGGGAGTCATGGGAGTCATGGGGCAGAGTTCAACAGTGAGACAGCTGTGGGAAAAAAACTGCTCCTAAACCTGGTGGTTTTAGTCCATAGGCTCCTGTAGCGCCTCCCAGTGGGCAGGAGGGCAAATTTTTGATTTTACTCCGTTACATTTTTCAGTAATTATCTGTACTTTCTACTCCACTACATTTCTACAATTTATGCCATTAATCGTTACATTTTATGAACACAATTTCCTCAAAATCTTGCATGAAAAACTGTTATCCTACTGATTGTGTTGTGTTTGCCTTTGCCAACCAATCAGGTGGCACTTTTAGCTCCAATGATGGCAGAAGCGCATTTGGTAGCAGCTCCAGCGGGTGGACTGGCTTGATTCTGAGAAGAAGACAAGACATTCAACATGGACCCAGAGCCAACATGGACTGAGTGTGAGCCTGAGCCCTCCAGCTCTGAATTACAAAACCATCCTTGGCTGTATTTAAGGAAGTTATTTTAATTCAAAGGAACAAACAATGAGTCCTGGTGTTTTCAGTGTATCCCATTCCTGCCTCAACCCAAAGAACTGTTGGTGTTTAAAAACTCCCCTTCAAATGTGAAGAAACATATAGAGGTAAGCTATGCTATGGTACGCGATGCTAAGTTAATGTTCCTGACTTTTGCGTATTTAAGTCAGTTACTGATATGTTAGAACAGAAGTCAGTTTATCTACATTCTTTATCAAAATGCCACAGCCCAGACACTGAGACAACCCATTACATGAGTACTTTTACTTAACCCTTCATAGGACACTCATAAGTTGATTTTCCCTTGACCCTCAAATTGCGTAAATATAACTTGCGCATAAAAATGTACGACAATTTCGCCAAAAGTCTCATTTTTTGATTAAAAGTTTTTGCGCTGGCAAGAGGTGGTTTTTCGGGTGTGGAGCAAATGGTATATCACGCAAAACTGCAATGGAAAGACCTTTTTTTGGCAACTAGAGTCAGGTGAATTAAAAAAACAGATGTTGATGGACGTTACAACAGGTGAAGAAGAAGAAACATGTCGCGGTATGTATTGACACAGCAGGAAACCCAATCATTTTTTAAATTTAGTATGAGATAGAGGGGTAATATATAATAATAATAATAATAATGAATATATCTGTAAATCAACACCATATTTACGTTCGTCGCCATGTTCATGGAATGACTTCTTGTGTCATCTTGTGATAATAAATAAACAAATCATCGCATTTAGGATTTAATGGAAAAACTGACATTACGCACTTCTGTTTCTTCTACATTTAGTAAATATCGGTAAAGTTTTGCGCAGATGTCCAAATGGAAAAGTGAATATAGAAATCTTAGTGTGTTATTGGAAGACATACCAGGACTTTATTACTTTGGTGAAATTGTTCAAAATATTTTATTGTCATGTAGAAAATCAAAGTCAATGAAGTTACCATATTTGGTTCCTTGCCCGTAAGTGGGAGTAGAAGAAATGCTGTTTTTTTCAAATGGCTCTGGGTTGTACTTCATATCCCACTGGGAAAGGGTTTTATGATGGTAAAATAAATATCATGTAATATATATATTTAAACCCATATTGATTGATTTTTGTTTCAGAGAAGGGACAACAATTATCTAAACTCATCGTAAAGTGTAATACCACTGATGACCACTAGGTGCTCAAACAGACTTCCACTGACTCTTCTATGAAAATACAAAGTCAATACATTTTTTTCCCAGTATTATTCAGGTCTTTTTTTTTGCAGTATTTGGACTCTCGAATGCACAGGTGTCAAACATGCGGCCCGGGGGCCAAATCCGGCCCGCCAAAGGGTCCAATCTGGCCCATGTGATGAATTTGTGAAATGCAAAAATTACACTGAAGATATTAACAATCAAGGATGTCAACATGATTTAACCCTTCCATGCACGGATTATGAGAACTTTAATCAAAAAATTTTTCTGAGTGTTTTTATTCCTCTTTAGGCATGAAAAAAACAATGCAATTGAAAATTTTCTTCTGAAAAATAAATTAAAAAAAAAAAAAAATTAAAATAATAAAAAAATATATACACATAAAAAAAAATAATGAAAAAAAAATCTTATGAACCTATTTTTCATGCAAAAATGTCCACTCAGCTGGACACCACACGTTTAATCTTTGACGCACAGAAACATGTATTTACTGATAAATTGTGAGAAAACTATGGGGAGGGCTTGTGATTCTGGGGGTTTATGGTCAGCAGAGATCTACATAATGTTACCGATTCATGTCAGAAAAGATATGTAGTGTCTTAAAACTTTAATAAAGATATGTGTAAAAAAAAAAAAAAAAAAATAGCCATGAATATACAGAAGAACAGCTGTAGAATAGCTGTCCACTGTAGAGACCAGTGTGTATGAAAGGGTTAAATTCAGATTCCGCATACAGACCAATGAGATCTCAAGTGGGTCAGACCAGTAAAATACTATCAAATTCAGCATATAAAAAAAGAAAACAGCAAAATGCCTCTTTGTTTTAGCATAAAAAAGTAAAACTACATGAAAATGTTTATATTAACAAACTAGTCTTTTACAAAAAAAATGTGAATAACCCAAAATATCTCAAGATAAGTAAATGCAATTTTACCAATATTCTGCCTGTTATTAAATGTTTCGTGCATTTGTAATTGTAATGTAACTTGTAATGCACATGTGTAAAGGATAAACTAATAATCTTAGGCATAATATTGTTAAAATTCCACTTGTTTGTTCATTCAGATTTTTGTCGATTTACTGTAAACATTATCATGATTTAATTTTAGTTTTTTCACTGTTTTTATTTTACTGGTCCGGCCCACTTGAAACCATATAGGGCTGAATGTGGCCCCTGAACTAAAATGAGTTTGACACCCCTGCTCTAATGCATGGTAGTCCTTCTGAATTGCCGGTCAGTTCAATAAAAGTTGAAGGCAAATAGAAGGTTTGACGTCTGCATGTGGGTTTTGACTGACAGGTGTGACCGACAGCTTCTCTCACCTGCTCAGTCCGTCTGACAGAACTTCTATTTTGTCGAACAAAAAGACAGACAGCTCTACTGTAGTTGTGGTTACGAGGTAGAGGACTGACAAAGGACTTAGTTTCACAAATGTTTCATCAGGTTTCATGTCAGTTAATTAGCTTTAGTGTTAGCCTGGCACATTTCACCCACTTCTCCATTTCCAGTCTTCTGTCCAACTACAACCACTTCCTTTTCTTTGGAGGTAAAAAGGTGGTGACAGCTAAAACCAAACCCAAGGCTTCAAGCACAAATGTGATGTCACAGTAGCTAATGCTCACTTGTTTTATACCATAGGTGTCAAACATACGGCCCGTGGGCCAAAACCAGCCCACCGAAGGGTCCAGTCAGGCCCCAGGGATTAATATGTGAAATGCAAAAATTACACTGAAGATAAACTATCATTTTAGTTCAGGTTCTACATTCAGCCCAGCTCTATCTCAAGTGGGTCGGACCAGTAAAATACTATCATAATAACCTACAGTCGTGGAAAAAATTATTAGACCACTAATGTTTTCTTCAATTTCTTGTTCATTTTAATACCTGATACAACTAAAGGTACAATTTTTTGAACAAATATAATGATAACAACAAAAATAGTTCATAAGCATTTAATTTCAGAGCTGATATTTAGCCATTTTCCATGTTTTCTTTATAATAACCAAAATCACTTCAGTTCTTACATCAATATCTATGGCATTGTACTGACAAAAACAGTGCTTTAAGGCATTCCATGTTTTCTTTTCTGTCTGTTTTAGTCACATGATACACACAGGAGTTAGCACTTGATTGCATAACCATTGTTGATGACTTTCGATGGTCTAATAATTTTTCTCGCGACTATAAATAATAACTCCAAATTTTTCTCTTTGTTTATTGTAAAAAATAAAAGTAACATTACATGACAATATTTACATTTACAAACTATCCTTTAACAAAAAATGGGAATAACCTGTACTAATATGAACAACGGGAAGTGAAATTTTAACAATATTCTGTCTGTTTCTAAACGTTTTGTGTATTTGTAGATCCACTGTGATCTGTAAGTTATAATGCGCACATGTAAATGAGAAGCTAATTCATCAGATTGTTAGAATTGCACTTGTCTTTCTTAGTAAATTTCATTCTGATAATAGTTGTTCTCATTTTTTAAAGGATAGATGTAAATATTTTCATAATATAATTAGACTTTTTTCACTCTAAAAAAGTTTTGAGTTGACATTATTTTTATATTATTTCACTGGTCTGACCCATTTCAGTTCATGTTGGGATGTATGTGGCCCCTGAACTAAAATGAGTTTGACACCGCTGTTTTTACAGTCTGTGATTTAAGATTGCATTTACTTCTTGTCTTGTACAAATCCAAAATTGATGATGTCTAGAGCAGTAATCACCTTGTTAATCTGTCAGTTTCTGTCAGCATCCATTACAGGACAGTTACACAGCTACACTGTGACCTAGACCTTTTCCTCAAGGTCAAAGCTAAACTGTAGATATCTGCAGGGAGACCTCATGACTGCTGCTTTAATTCCATATTGTGAGTGTGAAGCATACAACAATTGTTTGGGTGTCCAGTAAAAGCCAACGTTAACTCATAAAGATATACAGGGTGGGGAAGCAAAATTTACAATATTTTGAGGCAGGGATTGAAAGACAGTGTATGACCAATTAGTTTATTGAAAGTCATGAGAATTTATTTGCCACAAGAAAATGGACATAATAGAAAATGTTGTTATTCTATATGTCCTCCTTCTTTCTCAATAACTGCCTTCACACACTTCCTGAAACTTGCGCAAGTGTTCCTCAAATATTCGGGTGACAACTTCTCCCGTTCTTCTTTAATAGTATCTTCCAGACTTTCTCGTAATAGTTTTGCTCATAGTCATTCTCTTCTTTACATTATAAACAGTCTTTATGGACACTCCAACTATTTTTGAAATCTCCTTTGGTGTGACGAGTGCATTCAGCAAATCACACACTCTTTGACGTTTGCTTTCCTGATTACTCATATGGGCAAAAGTTTCTGAAAAGGTATGGATAATAGTGTTAGGTATGATTATGACATCAATATATGTTTGGTTTCAAAACAATTGACGTAGTGCCTGCTGAGAAAAAACAACTAAATGCTCATTGTAAATTTTGTTTCCTCACCCTGTAGTGCTAGTTTTTTGGCAGTTCCCAAAAGATTTTTTCTCTCTATTTAACCTGATTTATCACCATTTATTCTAATATTATCCTCTGTATTCTGCATTTATCAGTGTAATCACTGTATTTTCCTATATTTAATTCACTGGTCATGTAGATGTTTATGAAAGCTTAGATTAAAGTTGAGATTTGTTATATCAGAAACAGAAAAAAAACGAAAAAAAAAGTGACTTTTTCGCAAAAATATCATTAACTGAACATAAACCAAGTGTGCCCCTTTAGCATTTTTCACTGTAAATCTTGTATTTTCCTATATTTAATTTCCTATGCTTAATTTAGATGCTCATGAATACTCAAAGGTTCAAAGGTTATTATATTAAAACAGCAGAAACTGAAGACAAAGTGACTTTTTCAGCAAAGATTTCAATAACTGAACATAAAACCAAGCATACCCATTCGCTGTCATTGATCCAACTCCATGGGTTTTACTGGTGAATCAATGTTGTAGAAGATGACGGTGTTTCCACGTTAAAGTTGAGGGTTCTTATTTCAGAATCAGAGGAAACTTAAGAAAAAACTGTTTCACAAAATTTATCATTAACTGAACAGAAAACAATGGACATGAGTACCATTACTTCATGGTACCTAACAAAGCAGGTACACTCACTGTTCATGCAGAGGTGGACCTTACAGACCCTGGAGACCACACTGGACCTGAGATTGTTCCCTCATTGTCCTCACTAAAACTGTTGCTGTCACTGTCTTGTAATGCATGTGGAAATTAACAAAAAATAGTCACTTGCCCGATTAAGGGTTAACCCATAAAAACCCAATGCTACTTTTATGTCATTTCCCAAGTGAAATTTTGTCTATATCTAACCTTTCTTAAGTGATATATCACCATTTATTATAATGTTATCCCCTGTATTTTGCATTTTATCAAATATTTTCCTGTATTTAATTCACTGATCATGAAAACTTTCATAAAAATCAGATTAAAGTTGAGGATTATTATATCAAAAACAGAGAAAACTGACGAAAATGTGACTTTTTCAGCAAATATATCAATAACTGAACATAAAAACAAGTGTGTCCATCCACTGTCATTGATCCAGCTCCATGGGTTTTACTGGTGAATCAATGTTGTAGAAGATGATGGTGTTTCCACGTTCACTACGGAGCCTCTGAACGTCCAAATGGGTCATATCTGATGACCATGAAAAGATGAAAAACTGTATTTAACACCAATTATTTACATGTATTCATAGGATTAGTGGATCAATGGTGATTTAACATTTTAGATCAGTAAATGGTTTTGGTCACTGGGGGATGTTTGGGTCTTTATGGGCTGAGTATGTAAAGAAAAAAGGATCATATATGTATATATATATATATATACTGAACAACAAAAGAAACGCAAGTTTTGGTTGTTAATTTAGGCAAGACTTTGGTTGTTAATTTAGGCAAGAGTTCAGCTGTCCTGTTGAGTTGTCAACTGAGATACACATTACAATAAGTGAGTTGTAACCATTGGAGCATGTGTTTGCAGGCAAACACGACCACGAGTGGTGTTGAGCACATGTAGAAAGTATCGGAGGTGCGGTACGTTTTGAGTGATATGGTAGTGGGAGCAACAAATGGGAGTGCCAATTCCCTTTGTTTATCCAGGGGCTATAAAAAGAAATGGTAAGATTCAAAAGTTACTGCATTACCACGATGCCTCGCCTTAACAATAATCTGAGAGAACGTGCCATTGGTATGCTTGATGCTGGTTTAACGGCTCGCAACGTTGCCAGACGTCTGCAAGTGCACGAGTCCACCATCAGAGGGCTGAGGACATGATTCCGTGACACAGGGACCACTCGGGACAGACCAAGATCCGGAAGACCACGTGTGACCACCCGTAATCAGGATCGCCATATTCACTTGGCCCATCTCCGTGACCGTCAACTCAGTGCTACAAGGACAGCAAGAGAGACCCACTGTAAATTTCACAGCTGGATATAAATATCTCATATGAAACCAATATTTATAATAAAACTCCCATATAAACCAATACCGAAACATACTTGCGTTTCTTTTGTTGTTAGGTATATATATATATATATATATATATATATACACATATATATATACATATATATATATACACACACACACACACCTTTTCATGACACTAGCTGAAGGACACCTGCCGTCTTCCAGCGTCAGCCTGTTTCATCAGCCTGTCTTCTCTTTCTAAGTCCACTCTTTTGTTCCCTCTCATCTTGTCCCTATCACTTTTACTGCACTCCAAAACGTGCTCCCTGCTGTCAACCTTTTCCCCCCTCTTTCTGCCATCAAATGCCTTCCCACTTCCCCTTTACCTTCTCTCATCCATTATCCTGATTCTGCCCTCCTCTCTGCTCTCACTACATCATCTCCTCTCTCCGCTTTCTGTTTCTCCCCACGCTATAGCTCGCTCTTTGTTCCATCTCTGGCAACGAGCGTTAATCTGTCTATTCACTTTATCCGCTGAGAGAGCAATTAACCTGATCAAAACTTGCTAGCGTTGAGATCAAACGCATTTCAACAGGGGAGGGTGGTAAAGAGAATCGCACTGAGACTAGACTGACTGGGGAATCGCTGGAGTCAGAGAAAACAGTCATTTTTGGACTTGAAGGAAGGGAAAGTTGGCTCAGATGGGACCTTCAGGTGGCCATGCATGAGAAAAGGGTGCTCAAATGCGATTCTAAATAGCTGAGTGACTCATTGCACCTCTCCTGCACGCACCCCACACAAATGCTCATCAGACCCGAGCATACCGGCTGCTGCGATCACATCTCAACCCATCTTGCCTGTGAGGGATTAAACTCTTAATCTGCCAGACTGAGCCTTGCTATTAGTACCGACAGGGCTGCAGCTATCTTTGTAGGGTTTTTTTTTTTGTGTGTGTGTGTGCAGTGAGCATGTGCTGGTGGATTGCATTGTGGTGCAGTGGGTGTTTAAGAGGGTATGAGATGGATTGTGGGCAGTTTGCAGCAGGTTTACTATACTGACATGTGTGTGTGAAGGAGAGATTAACACACACACACACACACACACAAAAATCACCGAGACATGGAAACAGAATGTGTGCTGGAGGGAGCGCCACACATAAACACATTACCTCGCTTAATATTGGAGGGTGTTCCTATTTACCACCTGTGCTAAACCCTGTGTGTGAGTGTGTGATGCAGCACTAAAAACAACAGAATCCAAATAGAGTGAGAGAGAGATTGCAGGGGACCCAAACCAATCGGTTATGATTGAACTGTTGTCTCCACTGCGAGTAAAAAAAGCTTGCTGAGAGCTAAATGGCCCAGCATGTGTGATCAGTCTCATGTTGCATACACTAACCAGCTCTGGGCATACGCCACGCTGTAGGTTAATGAATAGTGATGGAGGGATTCAATAAGCCGAATGTCTCTTTTCTCACCCCACACACATACACACACATATACACACATACACACCCCTGGAGAACCCCATCTCCATACCTCTCCTGTTTCCATCTCTACCCCGGCGCTAATGTGTTGTCTGCTCCGTTAGCAGTCATGAGGGCTTGGACAAAGTGTTTGCTTGTTTTAGCTGTTCCCTCAGGCACATGCTACCTAATGAGCTGCCTCTCAAGGACAAAGTGGGCGTGTGAGGCTGTGGACACTGACAAATCTGCATGCGCACTGATATTTTTTTTCCCTGAACTTTCACCTTGTGCAAATTGGCATCAGTGCTGCAGAGGTTGGCATAATACGACATGATATTCAAAAGTCCGCTTTTTCAAAGTCAGCACTCCAGCGTTGCAGTATTTACTCACTGCACGGTTGAAGTTTGGTCAGCTGCTGTTTTTAGTGTCACATTACCAGCTGCCGTTCACACCCACATGTGATAAAGCATCTCTGGTATCTATTAGACCCAGTGCTACTTTTGTGACAGTTCTCCTCTAGATTTAACCTTTCTTAAAGGGGTCATATTTTGCTAAACCCACTTTTATTCGTCTTTGGTTCATTATTTGTGTATTTGGACCCTAATAGTTCAAAAAGAATTTGAATTTGAACCCTCCAGGTGCTGCGAAACTATCTTTATATTCATTTTGGCAAAAATCAAGTGGATTTCTACAACCTGTTTTAATTCCTACTTAATTTGTTACGTCTATAACTAGTTACATCATGACATTTGCACATATAAGGTCAAGACTTCCGACGAACTTTTCTCAGAGTACGACATAACTGTTTATCAGCAGCAGCTGTTGTAGTAAAAAAGGAAAATATGTCCAAACTTCCGAGCCGATTACCTAAAATGTTCAGTTTTTGGTTGAACGGGACAGAGCAGCACAGCCAACAACCTGGAGGGGGCGGGGCCTGAAGTGGCTCATTTGCATTTAAAGGGCCAGCACTCAAAACAACCTTTCTGGTGTCATTACTCAGAAATAGGGTTGAAGATGGACCTGTGGAGTTGAATTAATGAAGAATTCAGACCCAAGCAGAGCATTTACAGTTTATGTAGACCACAGGGAAATGTTTTAAAATGCATAATTCCATTTAAAAAAGTAAAATATCACTCCTTTAATTGATTTATCTCCATTTATCATAATATTATGCTCTCCATTTTGCATTTTTTCAATGAAAACTCATGCATTTTCCGATATTTAATTAATTTACTGATCATGCACTTTAATCATCATGCTGACATTACATTTGAGGGTTATTATACCAAAAACAGAGAAAATTTTAGAAAAATTGACTTTTTCAGTAAAATACATCATTAATTGAATATAAATCAACCGTCTCCATCCACTGTCATTGATCCAACTCCATGGGTTTTACTGGCGAATCAATGTTGTAGAAGATGATGGTGTTTCCACATTCACTACGGAGCCTCTGAACATCCAAATGGGTCATATCTGATGACCATGAAAAGATGACAAACTATATTTTCCACCAATTACTGAGATAGATTGATAAAATTAATGGATCAACAGTGGTTTACCTTTTTATATCAATAAATTGTTTTGATCACTGGTTGATATTTGGGTCTTTATGGGTTAAGGGCTTTATAGAGATTTTTTTTTTGCTTGTTTTACATTTAGTATTTTATTTTCAACTCATAAAGACCCAGCGCTACTTCCCAAATGAAATTTTCTCTATATCTATCCTTTCTTAAGTGATTTATCACCATTTATAACAATATAATCCTCTGTATCATGCATTTTATCAGTATAAATCAGTTACTTTTCTCTGTTCAATTTACTGACCATGTAGGTGTTTGTAAAAACCTAGCTTAAAGTTGAGGTTTATTTGATCAAAAACAGAGAACACTGCAGAAAAACTGACTTTTTCTGTCAAATCTATCATTAACTGAACATAAATCATTCATTTCCATCCACTGTCATTGATCCAACACCATGGGTTTTACTGGTGAATCAGTGTTGTAGAAGATGATGGTGTTTTTATTTTCACTACAGAGCCTCTGAACGTCCAAATGGGTCATATCAGATGACCATGAAAAGATGACAAACTGCATTTTACACCAGTTATTTAAATGTATTGATAGGATAAGTGGATGAAGTGGAATTAAACTATTTAGATCAGTAGATGCTTTTGGTTGGTGATGGATGTCTGGGTCTTTATGGGTTAATGTATTTTATTTATTTTAATATTGGACTTTCTTTCTCTCTGTAGCACTTTGAGATTCCACTGACTGCAAAATACTTTCTTTTATCTGCGATTGCGCACATTTTCTCATTCTATACACACTGTCCGCCTCTGCAGAGATTTAAGTATAAATTCTAAGAGTTATGATTCGATATTTAACCCTTTCATGCAATAGCGTTTACTCCAGTGGACAGTTATTCTCCAGCTGTTCTCTTGTACATTCACAGGTTTTATTGTTTTAGTTGCATAATCAGCCGACACAGTGGACACTTACGCACCATCCAATACACTGACATTCATACCATTACTGTAACTTTACTGTTCTAGATAAGCCTGATCTGCAGTGACATGTTTGAGTGTAAAAAAAAAAATTGCTAAGTATTATTAGACTGTAATTAACAGTTTTGTTTTGAATCATTTTTTTGTTCATATTATCTCCATGCAGGTATGTTAAAATGTGAGAAAACATCAGATTAGCAACATTAAAAATGTTTTTTTTTTGTTTTCACATAGTATATCAGCAAATACATGTTTCTTTGCCTCAAAACTTAAATACCTGGTGTCCAGCTGAGTGGACATTTTGGTAACTACATGAAAAATAGGTTCATAAAAAATCAATTGCATTGTTAATTTGTTTTTTTTTTATGTGCCTAAAGAGGAATAAAAACGCTCAGGAAAAAATTCTTGATTAACCCTTTCATGCATAGTGGTCACTACAGTGGACATTTATTCTACAGCTGTTCTCTTGTATATTCATGGATTTTATTGTTTTAGTTCCTTACCTGCCAACACAGTGTACAGTTATGCATCATCCCCTACACTGACATTCATAGCATTGCTGTAACTTTGCTGTTCTTGATAAACTTCATCCACAGTAACATGTTTGAGTGTAAATCAATTCCTTGTTATTGTTATGAGACTGCAATTAACAGGTTTCTTTTTTTTAAACAAGTTTTTTTTTTTTTTTTTGCCTATCATCTCCATGAAGTGAGTAATAACTAATATTAGAGTATGTTAAAATGTGACAAAACATCAGATTAGCAGCAATAAAAAAATGTATTTCATAGTTTTCACACAATATATCAGTAAATACATGTTTCTTCGCTTCAAAAATCAAACTGATGGTGTCCAGCTGAGTAGATATTGTAGCGAGCTACACTGATTGGTTTGTGCCGAGTTATGTGACTCGTGGTTTGCAGTGTTACTGTGTTATGTGATGGTGTGCTACATTGCATGTTGAAAATATGCGTTAAAAGTTAGTTCATGTTTTGTGTTGCACAGTTATGGGACTTATGTTGTGCCTATGGGGGAGGGCAGCTGAGTTGAGTGTGTGGAGGCAATGTTTAGTTTGACACCATGACTGAAAGGTCTGTGCTGTGGCAATAGAGTATGTGCTGTATTACACATGTGTTGTTGTTAAACAAAAAGTCAATAAAATTAGCTTCCCATTGTCGTGCGGTGTATTGGAACCCGAAGAATGCAATCCAAGCTGCCTCTCCTGTGACTTATTCCTGCCTGAATGTCACAATATTTATGCCATTCCATGAAAAATATGTTCATAAAAAAATTCAGTCCCTTTTTTTTTTTTTTTTTTCATGCCTAAAGAGGAATAAAAACACTCAGGAAAATAAATCTTGATTAAGTTTCTCAAAATTCATGCATGAAAGGGTTAATGTCTGAAGCAAATCATTTATAAAAAAAAAAAAAAAAAATGTAGACCAGTGTAATTCATGCATGAAAGGGTTAACATGTATAAGTTGATTCGGAAACGCTGCTTTAAACCCACCCCGGAGTGAAGGGTAATATTCGATGGAGAACCGCGCCCCCTGTTACGCGTAAAAGCGATCCGCGGTCGGACTCGGAAAACGCAGACTGTGGAGCATCTCCTTTTGTGTCCTTGAATTTGATCTTAAAAAAAAAAAAAGAAAAAGGACAGACGTTCAGAACAGCCCTTTCGCATGTGTTGTTGTCTTATGTGACTCTTAGTCTGGTCACATGCTCTCTTATTGCAGATCACTGTTGCGCCTGTTCGTCACCTTTTACGCAAACTTGAACTTGGGTATCCGGAGTCTCCTCTGTTGCGCACCGCGTCCCCTCCTCCCCTCCTCCTCTCTCCTCTCTCCCTCCTCCTCTGTTCCTCCTCCTCCTCCTGCAGGACCAACCCGAGCAGTAACGGGACACTTTCACCATCAAACCTTCACCCGCCTCCGTCTCTTCTCATGTCTGTGCGTCTTCCACCGGCATGGATGATGCTGATGCCACAGAGGTATCCCAGGTGTTTTTTTTAAACATGTGCCGGATGGAAATGCTTCTTCACCTCAATGTTTGCTGTTGAATGATACGGAGGTGTCTACGGAGAACGACAGAAGGATTTTTTTTTTTTTTTTTTTTCTCACAGCTTGCTCTGGAGACAAGTGCGGGGCTCAGGATGGTAAGGTGCACTTGAAGTTCCGCTGGTGTCTGCATGCGGGATTCAGGTTTTTTTGTCGCTTTATATTTGTCTGAAGTTACTTGTGGTCTTTTCTATTCACCTATTCAACCATGCATCATATAGTAACACAATGCGACTGAAAAAGTCACAGAATTTAATTCAGAAAATCTACAATATATCAGCCATTGCACCATAGAAGTGTAAGGTTAGATTTGATTTTGGCTATAAAAAAAGACTATTTTATTTGCTTTTTTGCGCACAATGGGATCAAAATAAGACTAATTTTGACTAATGAAAAGTCTATTGTGTGGTGAGCAGTGTGTGTATGTGTTGTGTAAGTTGTAGACACACACACATAGAGAGAGAGAGAGAGAGAGAGAGAGAGAGAGAGAGAGAGAGAGAGAGAGAGAGAGACGAACCTGATCCATATGAGACACGGGTCCCATCATCAGCTCCTGGCAAATGCAGTCACTGTTGACTTGCCCATGAATATTATATAGGCTCTGACTGAAGACTGAATACAGTATGACTTCAACTGCTCATACTGAACAGCTGATAGCAGAACAACTAGTCAGATATGGACAAAATATATATATATATACATATATATATATATATCTAATATAAAAGCTGAATGTCATTTTATATGAGATTTTTTTTAATGTTAGCAGAACCAATAGGGTCTTTTAGTCTGCATTAGTATTTATTGATTATTTATTGTTGATTATTTTTAATCCATGTGCAATATGGGTACTGAACACACTGCAATGACAATACCTCACAAAGGACATATATTTAACATATGTCATAGCGTTCAGCCAGGGTCAAAGTGCAATATATACTTATCTCTACTGTTTTCTTGGTTGCCTGTTCTTATACTGTATAAATATATTTACACTTCTTTTCTTCTTTAAACTGTTTTGCACTACGCACCACCATAGAGTTGTCTCTTATAATTTCGTTGTATATATGTATAATGACAATAAAGGCATTCTATTCTATTCTATTCTATTATTTAAATGCATTATTTGTAGTTGTTTTCAATGATCTTGTATTTGTGCACTGTTTGTCACATTGGACTTTGAATGTGGGCTTATGTCTGCAAATGAATTGTCCATATGGGATAAATAAAGTTTTCTGAATCTGAATCAGACTATAAAAGTAATTAAACCCCCACAAAAGACAACATGTAGGACTAGCAGGGTTTACCCACCAACACCTTCAATTAACTTTCCACTAAGAAAAAGCAGACGCATCCATAGGGAATAAAAAAAAGCGATTAATAAATACTTTATCGTGTTCTCTTTCCTCCGTGGGGTGGAAATGAAACACCACCGCTGTGACAGAAGTGATTTATTGGCTTCTGCAGTACAGGATCCCATCCTACTGGATCTGAATTAGTGAGTGTTGTTGGAGGGATCCAATGCTTCAAACTGTCCGTTCTGTCCACTCACACATTCAATAAGCCGGCGGTTCTGTAGTCAGCTGCTGAGAAGAATATTCTGGAAACGTACTGACAAATGGGCTTAATTTATAGAGCATCATTGGATGGAAATATGAGCATTACTGCAAACCTGCAAGACTGCATGTGTGTGTATCAGTCAACACACTATGCCCATCATCGTGGCAGTGAGTCAGGACTAGTCACACTGGCTGATTGATTTATTTATTTTGAAAATGCAAAGAAACAAGAAAAACCCAAAACGAAGCAAAATAAGAAAAAAAAAAAAAAACATTTAAATGAACAGAATCTATCTCCAAGTACGTACAAATCTGAGTTTTGCATGGTCAAAAAGGAGTAAGAAGAAGTATAAACTGGAACTTGATGAGTGTTGGTGCCTGTTTTTTTCTTGTTTTTTTTGTTTTTAATGGGAAAAAGTCTGCAAATATCCGTCTAATTCAACCTCACGTAAACTGCTGTGGCGCGAGCAAAAAAAAGAAAACATTAACATTCACAACATTATTCTGCTTCAAAGATGACAATAAAAAAAAAAAACTGAAGGGCAACTACCCAAAACAGAAGTCAGCTGTGTTGTCAAGAATTGGAAACACAAGAAGGAGTCTCAAAGGAAAACTCCAGCTGTTTGAGCCTCAGCTTTACTCTTTTATCATTTGTCACCACTCCATTCAGTGCTAACAACATTCTCATCCACTAATGATTGGCTTTTTTTTTTTTTTTCCTCAAGAGGATGAAGTGCTGCTTGAAATCTGTTTCTCACCAGTAAATATATAAAACAGAGCCAGACGAATTCAGTGTTTTTCGACTGCAAAACATAGATATTGGCTTTTCGGGGCTGATAGTTTGCTTAAAAAGTATGTGTATGTGGTTATGGAAGGGTTAAGTGTTTTTTTTGGTTTTTTTTTTTTTACTTTTTTTTGTTTGTTTTTGTGAGTGAACACCTGTGTGTATTCTGTATTTTGAAGTTTGATAAATATATCTACACAGGAAAAAGTATGTGTAACTCACTGCGCTGAAGATGGATAATTAGAAAACAGTTATGAGTTAGAGCTCTGCTGTTTCTGCTGGGACACGTTATGCAACTGTTTGGTCTTTTTGATTGCGTGTTGGTCCTCATGCATGGAGCTTAGCAGTAAAGAAACTCTGAATCAGAGTAGACAGCGTGTTGGTTAGTTGCAGTCAAGTGTGATGATAAATAATAGAGCCCAGTTTGAGATGAACCAGAACTATTTAAGTCTTTGATATACAGCAACCCATTCTGGGCAACTGTAACAACCAAGAGTGCCAGTAAGTTTCAGTTCAGTTGCTTTGCCAAGAAAAACACTTTGGACCCTGTGTTTCAGTTTCAGTGTCCGTTGCTAGGATTGCTGCCCATCTTTAACAGCCAATAATTCACCCAGAGTGTGAATAACACTACAGACCTGAATGTTCTTTTCTACTGTTCTGCCTTCATTTTCTTTTCACACCTGCGTTAAGTAAAACAGCCCCCTTAATAGATGTAGATATGAGTGTAAAATTGTTTTGTTATCTGTTTTAACTTCACCGTCTGCATTGACTGGCCATTTATAGCAAGCAGAGCTGATGTGTCTGTCTTGTTTCTGTGGACAAGAAAGGAAGTGAGAGAGGAGGGAGGAGCCTACAGCACTGCAGTCTCATTGAGGTGTGCTCTCTCTGTCTCCTCCTCTCCCCTTTTCTGTCTCAGCACCATCTGTCTTCCCAATTCTTTGCCCATTTTTGCTCTATATCGTCACCCCCCTCCCACCACCACCAATCTGACTCCATCACCTCCCCATTCTGACATTTATCTCCGTCTGCCTCTGCCTCTCTCTCTCTCTCTCTTGTTGCCTGCAGGATGCCACCATGTGTCGAGGTCCTCCCTAATCCTGCTGTGGCGACACAGAGGATCCCCCCTCAGTCCCTGGTCATCACAGCATCACACATGTGGCTGGTTCTTCCAGTTCAGTCATTGATCAATCCTAACTCCACTCCCTCTCTCTCTCTCTCTCTCTCTCTATTTCAACTTTGTGTTTCCAGACTCTAGCTTCAGACCGGGATTACCCACTGATCTGCTGCTGATTCCTGATGTGTCACCTAAGTCCATCGCGGACGTCAAATCCCACCCGCAAAACAAATGTGACAACAGGTGTCCTGGCACGTTTCAGTCCTCTCGTAACTGGGTTTGTGCTATGCTGGTTGGAAGCCAAAGCCATAGTTCATCCCTCAGCTTGAAAAAGATTGAAAGCTGCAGCCATTTCTTTGAGCAGAAAAGATTTCCCATGTGCAACATTTCACTTAAGGCGCTAGAGGCTGCAATACAGAAAGGGCTGCTGGGTCCTGAAACTGGAAACTAAAACCGGGTGCTTGCTGTAGTCGCCTTCTCTGTTTGTTGCATGAGCTGCCCATCCCGGAGCAGCGTGCTTTCCAGATGCTGCCATGCCCATCATCAGTAACGCCAACCATGATTTCAGCAATTTGTCCGTCAGTGATGACAGCAGTCTTGACCGCATCTTCACTGAGATCCCTGAAACTGAGACCATCAAGGTAAGGAAAAAACTTGACTGAATTTGTACTCAAGAGTCCAGATGATTTGCTGTTGCGTTGAGAGGTCTTGATGTATTGCTTGCTGTCCAGGGTGTGTACTACCAGAGGGCTCAGTTCATCCGTCGACCAGAGGATCTGGTGTCCATTGATCATGGACTGCTGGCGGTGATAAACGTTGGAGGAAACCGTTACACCTTCCCGTGGAGCACTCTAGAGCAGTTCCCCCTAACGCGCCTCGGCCGCCTCTGTGGCTGCCGGTCACCTGAGGACATCGCCAGAGTCTGCGATGACTATGACGAAGCCCGCAAAGAGTTCTTCTTTGACCGTTCGCCGTCTGCCTTCAGGGTGATCCTCAACTTCCTGGCTGCAGGTAAACTGCGGCTGCTACGGGAAATGTGCGTTCTCTCCCTTCACGATGAGCTGACGTACTGGGGTGTGGAGATGGCGTACATGGAGCGCTGCTGTAAGAGGAAGATGTATACGCGCATGGAGGAGGTGAACGAGCAGGAGCGGCGAGAGGAAGAACGCCGGCAGCGGAACGCCATGCAACGTGTGCCGGTGGAGGAAACCAAGTACCGCAAGGTGATGAACTGGCTCAGAGATATGGTGGAGAACCCACAGTCTGGCTTACCGGGCAAGATCTTCGCTTGCATGTCTGTGGTCATGGTTGCCGTGACCGTCATCAGCTTGTGCATCAGCACCATGCCCGACCTCAGAGAAGAAGAGGACAGGGTGAGTGAACGAGAATGTGATGCCAGAATGTGGTGTGAATATGTAGTGGTGGAAAAAAGTGTTTGGACACGTCATGCATTTGTGGTACACAGAAAGTGTTGAGCAGCACATCATTACAAAAACAGTGGAATACTGAGGCAAAGGTAGTCTACGACAACAGTCTACGAGGGGTTAAGTATTTTTGTTACATGAAATAAAATATTGGCTTTTATAAGTTATTATAAAGCAACTATCACAGGAAAATTTACTCAAATTGAAGAAAATTTTATACTACTCAGATAACATTTGGTCCCTCTCTAAAAAGAGTAGAAGTTCCTCTTTGGGTAGAGCTCTCCAAACTCAATATAGAGCCAAATTTACTCAATATAGGCCAAATCTATTCTTTTTGAGGAAAATACTTTTGACTCCAGAAAAAATGCTCAGTAACTTTTCTTGTGTACAAATATCTACAACTGCTAGGTTCTCATTAACTCCCAAATTAGGGCTTTTAATAATAGATGTGCACCTGACATTTGAAGAACAGTACTTTGATCCCATGTATGCTGAGTACCTGTTATGAAAATGGCAAAGTTGATTCTGATTCTGCTCAGATGATAATGTATAACAAATACCTCAACATTAAGTCTTGCTGATGCTTACTAAGCAAACAGTGGTGGAAAGAAGCGTTTGGACGCCTCATGCATTTGCGGTACACAGAAAGTGTTGAGCAGCGCATCATTTCAACAACAGTAGAACACTGAGGCAAAGGTAGTCTACGACAAGTCTATGAGGGGTTAAGTATATTTGTTATATGAATCAAAATATTGGCTTTTCTAAGTCATTATAAAGCAACTATCACAGGAAAATTTACTCAAATTGGAGAAAACTTTACACTGATTCTACTCAGATGGCAATGTATAACAAATACCTCAACATTTAGTCTTGCTGATGCTTACTCAGCTGTATACTGTATACAGTTTTTGGACACTATGCATTTGTGGTACACAGAAAGTGTTGAGCAGCGCATCATTACAAAAACAGTGGAATACTGAGGAAAATTTGGTACAATAGTCTATAAGGGGTTAACTATTTTCGCTACATACAATAAAATATTGGCTCTTTATAAGTCATTATGAAGCAACTACTAATATTTACACCTCTATACCCAGGTTTATTATAATAGATGTGCTCCTGACATTTGAAGAACAGTATTTTGCTCCCATGTTTGCAGAGTATATGCTATGAAAATGACAAAGTTGATTCTGATTCTTCTGATTCTGCTCAGATGATAATGTGTAACAAATACCTCAATATTTAGTCTTGCTGATACTTACTCAGTAAACAGTGGTGGAAAAACGTATTTGGACACCCAATGTATTTGCGATATATTGCATTAAAAATCATTCTTAAGTCATTGAACGAAGTAAAGTATTGTTGTATCCTTCCAACTCACATGCTCCCTTCTGCACATGCTCCGTTCCATCCACATGAAAACTGGGTGTTTTAGCAAAATAATGAAACATCCAGGACGTGACATGACGAAACTGTCGAGAATTTAGTTTTGTTATTTTTTCTCGTTAACGATAAACAAAAAAATTATTTGGACTTGTTTGTGTTTGATGCAGCCACATCTTTTAAAACACAAAAGAGAATTTTCTGCGAATATTTCATGCTAATATATGCGATTTTGTAAATTTCTAAAGGTGTCCAACATTTTTTTTCCCACGACTGTAGTTGTCAACAGTTGCCTACATCTCAATTCAGAGATCTACACCTGAAGAAAACTAGGGCAAACTAATGTAAATCTCTTCTGTCAGTGCTTTTCCCGCTTAAAGACATCATTTTCTTAAATCTGCAGGATGTCAAAAATAGAAGAGCTCATAACTTTGGAAATGAAGGTTTTATTCTGAAACTTTAGTCTGTTTCCTCGAAGAAAATACAGTGAATAATGTTAATTTTAAGTGCAATCGACCACAGATAGCTCATTGTCAAGTTCTTTTGATTACTTTTTGACTATGTCATAAATGGGACAAAGATCAGAATCCATAAAAATACACATTTAAACGAAACAGTGCAGACTTCACAACTCTAAACTCTACACTGATTACTGTCAAACTATTAACATAAGTTCTTCAATTCCATCTTGAACACACATAAACAAATTTGGTGGGTCAGGAGGTCAATTAAATGACTCATTGTGGTTTTACTAACTCGCCTGTACATATTTCCTCAGCAGCAGTTTGGTTTTGACAGCATTTTTACCGCTGTACAATAATGTTAGAGCCCTGTTCATTTTACGGTTAGCCACCCTGGCATGGTCGACTGATTACAGATACTTGTGGCAGACAAAGATTGCTTAGAGTAATGCATATTGATTTTATTGGGAGATGAGAAGTGATGCATATTCACTCAGAAAATCAATCAAAACCAATATGCAAAATTGGAGTGCATACAGTGTGTTTAGATGCGGACGATCCTTCCTTACAAACCTTCTAAACCTTGATGACATTGGACTTAAATGTGTCTCAATGGTTTTGTTGATCCACATTGAGCAGGAATCTCTAAAAAGGAGGTATTTCTGCAGCGTGGATAGATGCAAAGCAAAAGAATAAATGCTACATTCTACATAAAGAGGAGGATAATTCAAATAGAACGCCTCTGATAGCACATTTAGAGTTTCAAGGGCTTTTTAAGGGCTAGGGTTATAACATGCTTTAAATTATGTGCTTTTAACTGGTTGTACATTCTGTCTAATACATGCATTTTTGGCTTTACAGTCTTCTGTTGCATTAGTTGAAAAGGGTGAAGGTTATTTAGTAAAAGTTAGGTGGAAATTTAATTGCATAACACACTTGTACATAGTTATTCCCCTACATTAGTGGTGTATAGGCTACAGTGTCTTAGGCTACGTTCAGACTGCAGACAAATGTGGCCCAAATTTGATTTTTTTGCCCCTATGTGACCTGTATGTGATCCGCACTTATTATTCTTAAAAAATTTCAGTATTTTCAGGTTGAGTTGTCGTTATTTATAGCCTATTATGGTATTATTCTACTGATTTGGCCCACTGGAGATCGAATAGGGCTGAATGTGGCCCCTGAAAGAAAATGACTTTGGCTGTGTTCAAACTGCAGACAAATGTGGGCCAGATCTGATTTTTTGCCCATATGTGACCTGAATGCGATCCACAATTACTTTTCTTACAAAATGTTATTTTTTTCAGGTTAAGTTGTCATTATTTATAGCCTATTATGTTATTATTCCACTGATCTAGCCCACTGGAGATCAAATTGGGCTGAATGTGGCTCCTGAAAGAAACTGACTGCGGCTATGTTCAAACTGCAGACAAATGTGGCCCAAATCAGATTTTTTTGCCCATATGTGACCTGTATCCGATCTGTTAAAGACAGTTTGAACAGCACAAATTGAATTTTTTTTAAATCCAACCCAGGCCACTTTCATATATGGTCCTAAATCCAATCTGTATCTGATATTTACCTCTGCCAAGGAGCGGTGGAGGTTATGTTTTCATCGGGGTTTGTCTGTCTGTTTGTCTGTTAGCAAGATAACTCAAAAAGTTACGGATGGATTTGGATGAAATTTTCAGGAAATGTTGATACTGGAACAAGGAACAAATGATTAAATTTTGGTGGTGATTGGGGGGGGGGGGGGGGGGGGGGGGGGGCTGATCTGCCTTGGCGGAGGTCTGCACTCTCCAAGTGCTTTTCTAGTTAAGTGTAACAGTGGAGGTTATCTTATCGGGGTTTGTCTGTCTGTCTGTCTGTTAGCAAGATAACTCAAAAAGTTATGGACAGATTTTCATGAAATTGTCAGGAAATGTTGATACTGGCACAAAGAAATTATTACATTTTGGTGGTGATGGTGGGGGGTGGGGGGGTTGTTTGTTTGTCTGTTAGCAAGATAACTCAAAAAGTTACGGATGGATTTGGATGAAATTTTCAGGAAATGCTGATACTGGAATAAGGAACAAATGAATAAATTTAGGTGGTGATCAGGGGGAAGACTGATCTGGCTTGGCAGAGGTCTGCGCTCTCTGAGTGCTTTTCTAGTTTGCAATGCGACTTTAGTCTGAACAGCCTGGTCACATATATCCATTTATCCGACCTTTACACCATTAAAATGCGACAAATGTCACAATTCTGCGTCCCAGGTGTGTTACTTCTGTAAACACAGTGCGTGCATGTGTCGTCATGTATTACGTCAGGACCTGTTTTGCACATGCGGGTCACTTCAGGGTGCCATTCAGCTCATACTGAGAACTGATAAAGTTGCAGTTAATGTGTAATATGAACGAGCACACACACAAAAAAAATCACATTTCACCAAAACATTGTGCATTAAGACTATCTGAACACTAGTCTAATTTCAGTTTTGCTGTATTTTAGTTGAGGCAGACTTTGTAATGCTGCCAAATGTCAGGCTTCAAAATTGTCAGATATTTCCCAAATAAGTCCCTGTTGTCACTACCGCTTAAATATCCCAGTGGGACGCCAGTGTGTGTATGTGTGTATGTGTGTGTGTGTGTTGGTCGTACATGTCTTGTGATCTGTGTCTATCCATAGCAGCGGGGGATAATGAAGCCAAAGCTGCTCACTGAGGCCTGTCCGGTATCTGTCAGTAAACACTTGGGAATAATGAAACGAGCTTACTGTATTTCACACAAAATGCATGCACAGTAAGCGCACAAAGAATAGACACGTATTCGGGCACATGCGCACAGTTTCACACATAAAAACACACACATACTCGGGGTGTCACATGGCCACACACACGGTCACATGCACATACAATAGTAATGAACTCATCCACTGTAACCGATACAGCTCTCTCTGAATTTTGCACGCATTCATGCTCTGGGCCAGAGGTGTCAAACATGCGGTAAGCGGGCCAAAACCGGCTCGCCAAAGATTCCAATCCGGTCCACAGGATGAGTTTGCCAAGTGCAAAAATGACACTGAAGGTATTAACAGTCAAAGGTGTCGAACTTGTTTTAGCTCAGGTTCCACATTCAAACCAATGTGATCTCAAGTAAAATATTTTATTCTTATTTATCTTATTTCATTTAACCTTTATTTAACCAGGAAATCCCTTGAGATTAAAATAATAACATAATAACCTATAAATAATGACTGGAAATGTTCTTCTTGGTTTAATGTGAAAAAAATTACATTATGTCCATAAATAGTTACAACTCCAAATTTTTCCTTTGTTTTAGTGGAAGAAAAATTTAAATAAAGAAAATATTTACATTAACAAACTATTCTTTCACAATAAAATGCAAATAATCTGAACAACCTGAAATGTCTAAAGAAAATTACTTGCAATATTCTGCCTGGTATGAAATGTTTTGTGCCTTTGCAAGGCCTACCCATAATGCACATGTATAAATGATAAGTTGAGGCGTAATATTATTAAAATTGCACTTATTTTTCTTAAGAAATTTCAGTTTTTTCAGGTGAAGTTGTCATTTTTTATAGCCTATTGTGTTATTACTAGTATGTGATGTGGTAGTTTTTATGCTGGGGAGAGCAGAACTTTGGGAAAAGATGTGAGTCTACATTTTATAAGTAGTGATATAAAAATTGTTTGGTAAGTAATTCTTTAAAGTGTGACCAGCAATTCATAAATTAATATATAGGTGAAATTGTGAACCACAGAGCGCACGAACAGGGTGGTGAATAGTTCAGGGTGTGTGTGTGTGATTCATAAACCATTTGGGGGGTGGGGGGGGGGGGGGGGGGGGTTTCGCAGACCATACTGTACGTCTCCTGTTTCCCTTTGTGAAATGAAAGTGAAACTTAACAGGCGTTCCTAATTCCTCTATATCTCCCACTATTGTAAAGCTCATTCCCTACCTCCTGAAACTTCGCAAACTTTCTTTTGAGGGGGCAGGATACCCCGATACTGAGATGTCGGGATTGTAGCTAGCAAATGTGGCGTTCCTGTTTTTAACTTCCATTTCCCATCATGCAGTGTGGTACTGCGCTTTCATGATTGTAAGGCAACTGTATTCCGAAATGACTAATATCTCCGAAAATATTGGTCCTATCAACTTGCCGTGACATTTAATGTGGATATGGGACTATTCCTCAACTGTGAGTACCAAAAATTCATGGGAAGGAATGCTTTTCGGACCAAAAAAGAGTTTGTTCGACGTGCTCTTTGGAAAAAGGGATTCATAAAGTAGATACCAAACTGGAAGAAACTCTCTTTTAAAGAGAGTGCCTTGGAGTTTTCTTCCAGTTTGGTATCTACTGTAGGTACCAAATGCCGAGTTTCCACTACGTGGAACCGGCTTGACTCGGCTCGGCTCGGCTCGGCTCGGCTCGGCTCGGCTCGACTCGACTCGGGTACCAGGTCCTATTTCTGGAGACCGTTTCCATTACAGGATACTACCGACTTAGGAGTACCTGGACGTCATAGCGATGTGGCACGTTACTTCCGTGTCATCTGCTCAGAGAGTCGCTGATAAACTCACTTGTTGCATGTTGTCTCGTCAAGCTCATGCTGAATTTTTACATCTGAATCTCCTCGACAAACCATGGTGTAGTTTTTCGAGCTGTCAACATGTGGATTAACCTACCGCTATATTTACTGTAAACTTCCGCATCTGTTTTTGTAAAGCGGCGGGTCACAGAGACGACTCTCTGACCAATCAGTGTTCTGCAGTGTTTACACGTCACGTTTTAGTATCTGGTCCCCAGTCCTGGAACCTCAGCGGAGGCGATACCAACAAACTAGTATCAGGTACCAGATTCCAGGTCCTTTTTCGTAATGGAAACACAAAAAGGCCAAGTCCAGTCGAGTCGATACCATGTAGTGGAAACGGGGCAAAAGTGACCAAGTATGTAGGGACTGAAGTTAGTCAATGTGGCGTTCCTGTTTTTAACTTCATTTCCTGTCATGCAGCGTGGTACTGTGCTTACTGTATTCCAAAATAACTAATATCTCTGAAAATATTGGTCCTATCAATTTGCCAAGATATTTAATGTGGATATGGGACTATTCCACAACTGTAAGTGCCAAACTGACTGGGTATGTAGGGACTGAAGTTAGTAAATGCAGTGTTCCTCTTTTTAACTTCATTTCCCATCATGCAGTGTGGTACTGCACTTATTGTATTCAAAATGACTAACATCTCCGAAAATATTGGTCCAATCAACTTGCCGCAATATTTAATGTGGATATGGGACCATTCCTCAACTGTAGGTACCAGATTGACCAGGTATGTAGGGACTGAAGTTAGTAAATGCAGTGTTCCTCTTTTTAACTTCATTTCCCATCATGCAGTGTGGTACTGCGCTTATTGTATTCCAAAATAGCTAATATCTCCGAAAATATTGGTCCTATCAACTTGCCAAGATATTTAATGTGGATATGGGACTGTTCCTCAACTGTAGGTACTAGATTGACCAGGTATGTAGGGACTGAAATTATTAAATGTGTTCCTGTTTTTAACTTCATTTCCCGTTATGCAGATCGATACTGCACTTATTGTATTCCAGAATGACAAATATCTCCAAAAATATTGGTCCTATCAACTTGCCGCAATATTTAATGAAGAGACGGGACTATTCCTCAACTGTAGGTACCAAACTGACCGGGTATGTAGGGACTGAAGTTATTAAATGTGTTCCTGTTTGTAACTTCATTTCCCATCATACATCGTGGCACTGTGCTTATTGTATTCCAAAATGACTAATATCTCCTGAAATTTTTGCTGACATATTTAACATGGAGATGGGACTACTCCTCAACTGTAGGTACCAAACTGAACGTCTCAATTTGTCAGAATTGTGCCGACACACACAGACGCTCTGAGCCCTTCCAGTATTATGGTATAGATTCTACTGGTCCCACTGGAGATCAAATTGGGCTGAATGTTGCCCCTGAAAGAAAATGACCTTGACACCCCTGCTCTAGGTCTATTGTTCCCCTCTAACTGGACTTGTTTATCCAGTCTGTAGAGAGATTTTACACTTTCCCATGTTTCCAATTTTGATCAGGGCAACATTATATTCCTGCTCAGAGACACATTTGACCAGACAGCCTAAAGGTCATACTGTATAAATAAAAGAAAACTCTGCTTTTCTGCAACACCTGTTCAGCAGCGGCACCCACAACCTGGCATTGATTTTGATATGAGCAGTCAGAAGGAGCCGAGGGATAGCGTACAGGAGGGTGTGATACAGGAGAGAATGTTTGATGAGTTGTAAAACCCTGCCAAGAGGAGCCCGGTAGTCGGTGACAGTCATAGGATCACAGATGGAAACGCTGGAGTTCAGAATCGGACAGAATCCTTCAGGTCTGATTCAGAGGATGCTGTTAAACCCATGGTGGTGGTGGTGGGGGAGGGCTGAGCGATGCCTTTCATATGCGCCTTAACAGCACAGGTGTCAAACATGCGGCCCGGGAGCCAAATTCGGCCCGCCAAATGGTCAGATCTGGCTGGTGGGATGAATTCGTGAAATGCAAAAATTACAGTGGTGTCAAAATCATTTTAATTCAGGTTCCACATGCAGACAAATATAATATCAAGTGGGTCAATCCAGTAAAATACTAACGTAGTAACCAGGCACGTCAGATTTGTACTCAGCTTTTAAAGGAAGCTTACAAGATTTTTAAGCTGTACTAACTTAATATACTAATATGTTAAGGCAGAAATGTCTGTTCAAAATCAAAGTGTTATTAAGTTAAGACTGTGTTCCTTGTTTTTCATTTACACCAACTTAATCCGTGTATCATTCGTTTTTCAATTTAACCCTTTCATGCACGAATTATGAGAACCTTAGTCAAGATTTTTTTTCTTCAGTGTGTAGCCATGAAAAAAACAATGCGATCGAGTTTTTTTTTTCGATGGAGTTACAAAAATATCCATACATTTAATTTTTGAAGTAAAGCAATGTGTTTAAAACCGAATATCAGAAAGTGATATGAAAACAATGAAATTAAAACATTTTTAATGCTGCTAATCTGATGTCTTCTCACATTTTAACATATTCTAATGCTAGTAATTACTCACTTCATGGAGATAATATGCAAAAAAAAAAAAAACTTTTTGTCTAACAAATCACAATTGATTTACACTCAAACATGTTACTGCAGATCAGGTTTATCAAGAACAGTAAAGTTACAGTAATGATCTGAATTACAGTGTATGGGATGGTGCATAAGCGTCCACTGTGTTGGCTGATATGGAACTAAAACTACAAAACCCATGAATATACAAGAGAACAGCTGGAGAAGAACTGTCCACTGTAGTGGACAGTGCATGAAAGGGTTAAAACCAAAAATCAAAAAACAAAAAAAACAACTTGTTTTTTTGTTTTCCATTTTCAAAACCAGAATGAAAAACTGAAAACGGTTTGTTTTTCCATTTCCCAATTTTGTGCTCAAATGAAAAATGGAAAAAACGGATAACGACCGTTTCATCTGATTTAGCTATTTTCAATATAGTTCAGTTGTCTGACCCGGAGGTAGTCATTACTAGGGAAAAAATAAACAAACGGAATCATGGCCGGACTGGAGGAATATTTTGCTATAATTAAGCAGCTGTTTGATACATACGGAAGTGTATTGCATTCACAGAAAAAAAATTAATTCGGCTCTGTTTTTCTGAATTAATTAATTCAGAAAAACAGAGCCAAATATAATTTTTTTCAGAAAACAGTATCTCGTTAATTTGGAAAATTCTGTTTGTTTATTTTTTCCCTCGTAATGACTACTTCCGGGTTAGACAACTTAACTATATTGAAAATAGCAAAATCGGATGAAATGTTCATTTTCCGTTATTTCCATTTTTCATTTGAGCACAAAATTGGGAAATGGAAAAACAAACCGTTATCTGTTTTTCATTGTGGTTTTGAAAATGAAAAACAAAAAAAACGAGTGGTCTTTTTGTTTTTTTGATTATTGGTTTTAAATTGCAAAACAAAAGAATGAATGATACATGGATTCAACTTAATAAAATAACTTATCAACTGGTTTAAATGTGTACATGTAACAAACTTAATTTTTTAAGCAGAGAAAGCTCTTGATTTTAAGCTTAACTTACTAACCCCATGAATCATTTTTCAGTGTATAAATAATGACAACCTCAAATTTTCTCGTTGTTTTAGTGTTAAAAAAAACAACAAAAAAACGTAAAATTACATGAAAATGTTTACATCGACAAACTTTCCTTTATCAAAAAATGTGAATAACCCGAATAAATATGAACAATCTGAAATGTCTTAAGAGAAGTAAGTACAATTTTACCAATATTCTGCCTGTTAGTAAATATTTTGTGTTTTTGTAATTGTAAAGTAAGTTGTAACGCACACGTGTAAATAATAAACTGAGGCAGAATATTGTCACAATTGCACCTGTTTTTCTTAAGACATTTCAAGTTGTCCATGTTATTCAGATTTTTAAGGAAACTTCATCGATGTAAACACTGACATCATTTAATTTTACTTTTGGCACTGTTAGTATTTTACTGGTCCGGCCCACTTGAGATCTTATTGGGGTGAATGTGGCCCCTGAACTAAAATGAGTTTGACAGCCCTGTTTTACAGCATATTATAGGGCCGATCTATACGAATTAGGCCAGAAGAGAAAAAAAAAAAGCGCAGTTGTGTGGAGTTAGACGCTCTGCTAGATTTATTTTCTCTACATGACAGGCTCACAACAAAAAGAGCAGATATACAGCAGAATTCAACAGCCAACGCCACGTACCAGGGCAGCAGATGTAGAGACACAGTATGATTTACTGAATGGAAATAGATGCATTTGTTGATGTATAGCGTCATGACAGCACCTCAGGTTCAAACTGAGCTTTCCTGCCTGGGATTCTCTCAGGCAAACACAGTCACTGGGCCTGAAATAGAGGAGATTCATGGGAGAAATGAACTTATCCTGTTGATGGGCAGTACGTACATCCAACCCATACTAAATCAAACTAGAAGCACTTGGAGAGCGCAGACCTCCGCCAAGGCTGATCAGTGGCCCCCCTGTGGGCCCCCCCCCCCCGATCACCACCAAAATGTAATCATTTCTTCCTTATCCCATTTCCAACAAACCCTGAAAATTTCATCCAAATCTGTCCATAACTTTTTGAGTTATGTTGCACACTAACGGACAGACAAACAAACAAACAAACAAACAGAAAAAAACAAACAAACAAACCCTTGCAAAAACATAACCTCCTTGGCGGAGGTAACTACATGAGACACAGACCATTATTATTATTATTATTACTATTATTATTATTATTATGATTATTATTATTATTACCAAAAACTGACAGGATAAAATGTAGATGCGTAAAAACATTTCCAACTACTGAGGCTTTGCAAAAAAAAAAAAAAATCAATACAACTCAAAAAACTAAAGAGTATTTTCATCCTTTTCAATTTATTTCACACTAAAGCCTGATATATTGGGCGGATGTGAAATCTATCTTCCAATTTCTGTTGCAGTTTTAATAGCAGATGGCAAAACATTACAGTTTCATGCGATCAATGCCTGACATTGTGGCAACGAAAGTGCGATCTGCAAGTATGTCTTAGGCTTTGTAGTGGAAGGTGATGAAATACCAGGAACATTTCTTAAAGGGAAACATCCTACAAATCTTAGTCTAGTTTAAAAACCTTATACAAGAAGGTTAACATAGTCTTGGGCCTATGGCTGAATATTGTGTGCCCAGATCTATATGTTTTGTTATTATTAAAGGTGAAATCAATATATCAGGCTGATATATAGATTTTTTTTTTCCATATTGACCATCAGCCTTAATTTTTTTTGAAAGTCAATATCTGATCAGGAGTAAAACTGTCATCAGATATTTGATCAGGCACCTGTGTTGGCAGCACTTGAAGTTCAATAAATGTTATAAGAGTACTATGTGTTCGTGTATTCATAATTTTATTAATATTGCTGCATAAAAATCTCAATTATCTGAGTGTTTCAATTGTATTTTATGGTCAATGTAAAATACAAGTGTCAGTTTAATTGTACCTTAATTTTAATGAAGACGTCTTTATAATACCAGGCGATTTCATGTATAGAACGTGTTTGAACCACAAGAGTGTCATTAATTCTTCAAAAATTGGCCTTAAATATCAGCCTCAAAAATCGGCTGTAGATTTCGGCCATCAGCTGACCAAATTTTTAAAAATTGGCATCGGCCTTAGAAAAACCCGTAACAGTCAACCTCTAGTTGTTATTGTTGTGTCTATTTTGCAGGTTAGTGACGCAAACAATCTTGAGTGTCAGACATCTTTTATAGTTCAATTTGTCTGTGGTTTATTGTATCATAAATGAATATACATTGTAAAAAAAAAAGCATTATTTTTCTAACAGCTCCTTTTTCTGAACTTGATGATCTCTCCACTGGAAAATAGTTCATATTAAAAAGGCAAAATCTGATTAAAAATAGATCTGAACCTCCTCTAAGAACTCAAAATACAAACTAAAATAGCAAATTTCATTTAAAAACTGATCAAAACTGAAGAGAAAGTGACAACAAAAAGTTTGTTAAAAATAAAAACTGATGAAAAATTCACAGCTAATAATAAAACATTGATCAGGAACATTAGTGGGTGCTAGACACAATAATCATCGTGCTGTTTATGTAGTATATCGTCACCGTCAATGACAACTGACTTCCATGATTTTGCTCAAACGGAGTTAAATAGGACTATTTTTGTAAGTAAAACAAAGTAGAGCTGTGAAGTGGAGGAAAGGTTTCATCACAGCATATGAATATTCATTCTTTTTTAATAAATATCCCAAGACCAGATTCGTACTTTTCCGTTTTTTTGTTTTTTTTTTTTTCTTTTTTTGTGTTTATAGTAGGGCTGGGCAATAAAATGATAACGATATATATCACGATATAACTTTTCCTCGATAGAAATTTGAGACATTCATTCATTCATTTTCTGAACCCGCTTTATCCTCACTAGGGTCACGGGGGTCGCTTGGAGCCTATCCCAGCTACATAGGGGCGAAGGTGGGGTACACCCTGGACAAGTCCCCAGTTTATCGCAGGGCTGAACATATAGAGACAAACAATCACTCTCACATTCACACCTATGGGCAATTTAGATTAACCAATTAACCTATCAGTGCATGTCTTTGGATGGTGGGAGGAAGCCGGAGTACCCGGAGAGAACCCACGCAGACACGGGGAGAACATGCAAACTCCAAATTTGAAACATGCTTTATACAATTTTGATAGAATTCATTCATTCACATTTTGACAGACATAAGAACAGCCAATCATAATTCAGTAGCGCCGCACTGAACCAGTCACGCTGAAGACATGTCAAGTTAGGTTGAGGCACACATGCTAATGTTTGGGCTGCAGTGGGAGGCGATGAATGTTCCCTCAGGAGAAAATGTGACCGAGAACTCTGGTGACAGGGTTACTGAAAAGTAGGGTGTGGCATAGAAGGGAGTCGGACGTTCAAAGTTTGTTAAGTTTCATTTTCGGTTCATGCCAGTTATATGGGAGTTAAGGAACGTACTCCTGTGTATAAACCCCTGGCACTGTTTTGTAAAGATGGTCTGTTTTGTTTGTGTTCTCTTTTGAAATCTTGAAAGCTTTTGCCTGCTGGTCAGACTTTTAGTTTAGTTGTAAAAATATGTACCTGTTTTATTTACCTGTAACAGTTGTATAATGTTCTTCAGCACATCTGTCATGTTCAACCTCTGACAGAAAACACTGGTCTACAATTTTTTTAGAAATGATTTGCTTCAGAGATTAAATGTGCTAAATGTTACGCATTTTAATAAGATTAATTGGAAAATAAATGACAAAAGTGCCGGTTTGCTAATGCTTTCAAGGTATATGATTAAGTGTTATTACACATACAGGGTGGGGAAGCAAAATTTACAATGAACATTTAGTTGTTTTTTCTCAGCAGGCACTACGTCAATTGTTTTGAAACCAAACATATATTGATGTCATAATCATACCTAACACTATTATCCATACCTTTTCACAAACTTTTGCCCATATGAGTAATCAGGAAAGCAAACGTCAAAGAGTGTGTGATTTGCTGAATGCACTCGTCACACCAAAGGAGATTTCAAAAATAGTTGGAGTGTCCATAAAGACTGTTTATAATGGAAAGAAGAGAATGACTATGAGCAAAACTATTACCAGAAAGTCTGGAAGATACTATTAAAGAAGAATGGGAGAAGTTGTCACCTGAATATTTGAGGAACACTTGCGCAAGTTTCAGGAAGCGTGTGAAGGCAGTTATTGAGAAAGAAGGAGGACACATAGAATAAAAACATTTTCTATGATGTACATTTTCTTGTGGCAAATAAATTCTCATGACTTTCAATAAACTAATTGGTCATACACTGTCTTTCAATCCCTGCCTCAAAATATTGTAAATTTTGCTTCCCCACCCTGTATATATTGGTTTATGTACATTTATATAATAGTTTTATAAATCTTCCACTAAATAGAACCTGTAAAGTGAATGTATTCTAATGTGCAGACAGTGTTTTGAAGTAGATCTTGTAGCTCTGAGGCAAATATTCCTTTTGAATCAAACCCATTCTCTCTTTAATTCTTGAATTTCACATTTTGACCCAAGGCTGTATCTTGGAAAGTTCGGCCAACCAGCATTTTTGACTTGATTTTTCTTTATCAGTGACTCTCATGTGGTAAAATTTCATTACTTTTATTCTGGAAGCATTTTCCTTGTAGACCAGTGAAATAAATCACATTTAAATCGATAATAACCTTCCGATGTCTTCACAACTAACTTATGAATAACAGAAAATTGAAGTTTGACAAAAATAGTGATTTGATTTATATTATGATACATATTAATAGCATCTGATATGAAAAAAATGATCATGATATGATTTTTTTTTTTTACATATCGCCCAGTATATAGGCATTTGAACACAATACAGCCAGCGTCAATCCTCTGTTTTATTTTGTCCGCCAGTGAGGTTATGCTTTTGCCGCCGTTGGTTTGTCTGTCTGTCTGTCTGTCCGTGTGCAAGATAACTCAAAAAGTTATGGACAGATTTGGATGAAAATTTCAGGAAATGTTGATACTGACACAAGGAACGAATGATTAAAATTTGGTGGTGACTGGGGAGGGGGGCACTGATCTGCCTTGGAGTGCTTTTCTAGTTTGTTTATTTTTATAAATTTTTTACTGCATACTTCTCACCTACTCCATGTTTCATGTATGCACCAAACCACTGAAGTAAATTCCTAGGAATATGAACCTTTTTTTCTTTTTTTTTTTATAAACATTTATTTATTATTTTTTCATTCATACAAAACTTGAACATCATGAACATCTTGAACATGGCAGAGAAAAAATAAATATATAAATAAATAAATGAATGAATAAATGAAAATAAATATATATAAATAAAGCAAAATAAATACATAAAATGAAAATAAATATAAAATAAATCTCAAAAAGATGTGACAAACATTAATCTGACAGCATTACCTAATATGAACCCTTTTTACTTACATGGAAATAAACATGATTAGGATCTGATCACTCATATCTTCAGACACCGCTGTTTGTCTGCGTTGTTGACACTGTACCCATTATAACAGACACAATATTGTGTAGTCTGAACCCTGCAGTACGAGTATATGAGCACACACATACTCAGCATTATCTCACTAAACTGACTCCTGGCAGAAAATGCAGAATTTCACAACAAAGAAAACAAACAAAACAAAACAGTAACTCTATACAACTGTGTGTTTATGTGAGCACACTGTTACTTGTAAGGACATTTTAAAGACTATGTGAGGGTTTTTGTCCTGCATGTCATTGGAAAGAGGATGCATATTCCACCCTTGTGTTTGAAAGTACATTCTCTAGTATCCGTCCACTGAACTCCACCTGCAGAGTCCGAACAGGCTGCACTGTGACGAGCAGCAGCAGGGCTCCTGTCATCTTTAATTCACATAGCTCTGCTGTTTGTCTGTGTCTGGCCTGCTCGGAGCTGGAGTGGGCCAAAATTCCCTCATCCTCTCATGATTCATCCTGCCTCGCTGCCCAGCTCTGTTTTGGTAAGGAGTGTGAAAGGAGAGATAAAGAGTGGAAGATCCAGACAGAGGAGAAGAAACAGAGGCCGAGAGTAAGAAATGGAGAAACTGAAACTGCTTTGAAGAGAGAATTTAAAAAAAAGGCAAATGAATGAGAGTGTGATTCTGGTAGAAAAGGAGGCAGAGAGATAAAGGGACACTTGAGTTTTCCTGTGTGTTCTGTGTGGACGTCTGTCCTCAGCTGATCCCTTCTATCGAACAGTATATCACTATGAGCTAAATGCTCTGGGAGGGGCCTTTATCTCACGGCTCACTTTCAAGCTTACTGATAATAACCGTCATCCCTCTGTCTCCTGCTGTGGGTGTGTATCTTTACACTGTATAAGCACCCGGCTCTTTATGCAGAGATTTTCCATATATTTCCATAACTCTGCAGCTGCCCCGATTCCCTCCGGCGCTATGGAGTCGTTTCGATAGGAAGCACAATCAGCCCTGATGTTTACAGAAATTCAAATACACATATAAAATATTCACAAGCGAGTCAAATCAGCGCTGGATTTTTGGATTGAGACGGCAAAGGTTAGCTGAAAGAGTATCAGCTTTATTGGTTGATGGTAAATATGCATATGGACCGGCTCTACCGCTGCTTGAAAACCTCCTCCAGGTCTTGTTAAATGTGTAAATGAAATGACAGAATGGAGAAGCAGTTCGAGCTTATACAGTTGGATAAAAACAAGTGGAGAAAGCCTTCAGTTTATGTGGCTGTGATTGTTTATAGCAGGGGTGTCAAACTCATTTTAGTCCAGGGGCTACATTCAGTTAAATTTGAGCTGCAGTAAAATAATAACATAATAATATATAAATAATGTCAACTCCAAACTTTTTCTGTTTTAGAGCGAAAAAAAAGTCCATTTACATTTTGAAAAGGTTTACATCTACAAACTATCCTTTCAAAATATGGGAATAACATGAACAAACTGAAAAAAATAAGTGCAATTTTAACAATATTATGCCTCAGTTTATCATTTACACATGTGCATTATAACTTACAGATCACAGTGGATCTACAAATACACAAAACATTTAGTAGTTTGGAAATTTGGATTTAATAATTTGGAAATTTTTGAGTTTGGAACTAAAATTTTTAACAATTTCTACAACATTCCATCTCTGATTATTAACACAACAACAGATCACAGTGGATCCATAAATGCACAAAACTTTTAGTAACAGGCAGAATATAGTTAAAATTGCACATTTCAGGTTGTTCATATTAATTTTTATTTATGTATTTATTTGCATTTTGTTGTGAAAGAATAGTTTTGTAAATGTAAATATTTTCACAGTGTAATGTTATTATTATTATTTTTTTTTTCACTTAAATTTTTTTCCACGTAATTTTTCACAAAGAAAATTTGTCATCATTATTTATGGATTATTGTGTTGTTATTTTTAGTGTAGATCACATTGGTCTGTATGTGGAACCTGAACTAAAATGATTTTTGACAACCTTGACTGTGAATTAATTAATTAATTTTTGCGCTTTCATCCCACGGGCCGGAATGGAACCCTTGGCGGGCCAGATTTGGCCCCCGGGCCGTATGTTTGACACCTGTGGTATAAAGCATTGGACCAGTGTAGTTACATAAATTGAGTAACCAATGAGATTGAATAGTAAAGATGTTATCGCAGCTTATTAAAGATTCATGAGATGTTTACAAGCTAATGATACAACCTACCCATTTATACATCCTCTATAAATGCAGGTTTAAGACTCAGGTTTTCTAATAAGACCTGTGTCTGCCTCTGGAAAACCTTGTACTTGTCTGATCTAGGTTATGGAGCTTTGATAATAACTAATTTATACATTCATAATCTGCATTTACAGACGGTGCATCACGCCCCAGGTTACTGTTCTCTACAGTCACTGGTTCATGAGATAAGCTTTGTCCTAAACATGCACTTCTGATGAATCCCTGGAAGTCTAATCAGGAATTGTAATAACCCATAAAGACCCAAACATCCACCATCATTTATGTAAAAAGCTTAATATCTTCTGATCCACTAATCCAGGGGTACTTGGAAGAAGCCCAGGGGTACTTCAGATTTATTTGGAAAAATACATTAAATAAGTCATCATGTACTGAATACAAAATAAATATTGAGAATTAATGTTGAAATATAAAACACAATAAATACATTCATATAATAGTTTTATTGTCAGTCATCTTGTTTCAGCTTTGGTAACATTTTTAGAACATTTCTACTTCATATTATTCAAGATGAGTTTGAGTAGCTAAGTAATTATTTTTTGTTGATGAAAGGCTCATTTATTAATTAATGACCAATTTATATTTTATTTATTTTTATCAATGAAAGAGGGCACTTTTCAGTTTATATCTTGCAAACAAAATTTACTTTAAAAAATGCATTATTTTTATATATTACAATTAAATATGTGTTGTTTGTTTGCAAAGTTTTGAAAATATAAACAGACACCTTTGTTGGCACAGGAGCAAATTTTGCCTAATTTTTTTGCAATCAAAAATGCTGAAGCGAGAGTTGGGGGTACTTGGGTAAAAAAAAAAGTACATTTCAGGGGGTACTCCACCGTAAAAAGTTTGAGAACCACTGCACTAATCCTATCAATACATGTAAATAATTGGTATAAAATGCAGGTTGTCATTTTATTTTATTTATGTGCACATTATAAAGAGCAAGAGAAAAATTTAAAAAACAATTATCATGCAAGTAACACCCTTGTGCAGGAGAGGATAGAAGCCAAAAAAGGCTTATTTAAATACCTCCCTGCAAGTAAACAATACACAGGAAAAAAATAAAAAATAAATAAAAATATGATATAACTGAAATAATAATCTAAAGTCAAAACAGTAGAAATACAAATAAAATGACTTACAGCCTCACATTTTTTTGTAAATTAGAGTGCTTTTCAGATGCTTTTTAAACCATGATAAAGATGATGCTGATTGAAGTTCAGGTCGTAGATTATTCCAAAAATGCAGTTTTTCATCTTCTCATGGTCTTCAGATATGACCCATTTGGACGTTCAGAGGCTCTGTAGTTACCATGGAAACACTGTCATCTTCTACAACATTGATTCACCAGTAAAGCCCATTGAGTTGGATCAATGACAGTGAATGGACACACTTGTTTTTTGTTTAGTTAATGACATATTTTGTTGAAAAAGTCACTTTTTCTTCAGTTTTCTGTTTCTGATATAATAACCCTCTATATAAATCCGAGCTTTTATGAACATCTACATGATCAGTGAATTAAATATAGAAAAATACATAAATTTCACTGAAAAAACTCAAAATAGAGACAATAATATTATAATAAATACTGAAAAATCACTTAAGAAAAGTTAAATAAAGAGAAAAATTGATTTGGGAACTGTCACAATAGTGGCACTGGGTCTTTATGGGTTAAGAATCATGGTTTTTACATTGAATTTACATTTTATTCCTGTTTAAATGTCACAAATGCACCAAAGACCTGGTAATTTATGATTCCACAAAACTTTTTCCAACATTGATATTCATTCATATAAAGTACAAAGTGTTCGACTCACAGCTTGTGTCCCTCAGATTCATGTCTTTAATATTCTTGCGGGGTGATAGATTTTTTATTTTTTCTATTTTTTTTCATACAACCTCATCAGATTTGCTGTTCTTTTTTTCTTATGTCAGTCCTATTCCAGCCTGGGGAGTAATTGAAGTGGCTGTTTTATATCCTTAATGCCATAAATTGAAGGGGGATTTGCTGTTCAATAATTGCGTCCCAGGACATCAATCACAAGTATCAGGAGAGAAGGGGACGGCAGAGGAGCAGATTGAACGACTTAAGCTTCAGGCCTGGATGTTTGACGCATTTTCTGAATTACTCCCCACTTGTTCTGAGGCAGAGACGTGTCAGTAATGACGCTGAACCGCAGAAGTCGTCTACATTACTGATTTTACAGAGAACAGAATGGTGTGTGTGATTACTTATTCTAGTCTGAAACAAAAAAAAGGAGAAAAATCAGGACGGAGCCAGAGCTATTCAGAGATAATGTGTCTTGTGACGTCTTAAGAGAAGATAAGGCAGTTCTTTAGATATTATTGGAGAGGGAGGAAATAGAGGAGTCATGGTTAAATAGGAGGAGAGGAAGATAAGACCAGAACAGAGAAACTGGGGAGGATGTAAACACTACACCAAGATTGGAGGCTACTTTATTTTCAGATCCACAGTAAACATATACTTACAGTCATAAAGTATGTTGATCTTCATTATTAAATAACACAATGATAATATTGTGCTCTTTAACCCATAAAGACCCAAACCATCAACAGATCTAAACTGTTTAATACCTGTTGATCCATTAATCCTATCAATACGTGTAAATAACACTGGGTTACAAAAAAATATTTTTTTGCAAGTTGTCTAGGTTTTTTCAACTGAATTCGGACCATTTTGCACCGCTAAATCCAAAAATGACATCTGTTTTTCTCAATCAGGTCAGGTTTTTTTTGCTAATTTGATTTTGAAAAATTTGATCTTCTCACAAAATTGATTACATTTTTATGACTTTATCAGTTGATTTTTTTATATAGTTCTCACCCAAAATAGGTTTTAACAGAAAAAAAAAAAAATTTCTAACAGGATGTATTTATTATTTATTATGTATTCACCGCAGATGTAGCAGAATACGTCAGGCTTATTTTTGCAAGATCTTCTAGTCGAAGCCATTTCATTCACCTGTAATATTAAAAAAATCATTAGTCATAAATTGGCAAAAGTAAAATTTTCAGAACTTGTTTATTGCAAGAAATATGAAAGAATTTTGTATCATATGATGTGAAAATGCCCATAAATGTAAGCAAAAATGTTAAAAAGCCAATATGTAGCATAGTTCAGAAAGTTGACCTGATTGAGCAAAATTAATATGATTTTTGGATTCAGCACACCAAAATTATCCTAAATCAGCTCAAAAAACTTAAACAATAAATTTGTTGTTGACCAGTGTAATTGGTGTAAAATACAGTTTATCATCTTTTCATGGTCATCAGATATGACCCATTTGGATGTTCAGAGGCTCTGTAGTTACCATGGAAACACTGGGATCTTCTACAACATTGATTCACCAGTAAAACCCATGGAGTTGGATCAATGACAGTGGATGGAGATGCTTGGTTTTGTGTTCAGTTATTGATATCTTTGCTGAAAAAGTCACTTTTTTGTCAGTTTTCTCTGTTTTAATGTAATAACCTTTGAATTTACTCAGTATTCATGAGTATCTAAATTAGGTATAGGAAATTAAATATAGGACAATACAGGATTTACAGTGAAAAATGCAAAATTCAGAGGATAATATGATGGTAAATGGTGATACATGTTTAAGTAAAGGTTAAATACAGAGAAAAATTCATTTGGGAACTGCCACAAAATTAGCACTGGGTCTTTATGGGTTAATTCCTATTGATCAACTAATCCTATCATATACATGTGAATAATTGGTATAAAATACAGTTTATCATCTTTTCATGGTCATCAGATATGACCCATTTGGACGTTCAGAGGCTCTGTAGTTACCATGGAAACACTGGCATCTTCTACAACATTGATTCACCAGTAAAACCCATGGAGTTGGATCAATGACAGTGGATGGAGACGCTTAGTTTTATGTTCAGTTATTGATATCTTTGCTCAAAAAAGTCACTTTTTCTTCAGTTTTCTCTGTTTTAATCTAATAACTTTTGAATTTACTGAGTATTCATGAGCACCCAAATTAAGCATAGGAAATTAAATATAGGAAAATACAGGATTTACAGTGAGAAATGCAAAAATGATAAATGGTTTTACATCTTTGAAGTAAAGGTTATATTCAGAGAAAAATTCATTTGGGAACCGCCACAAAATTAGCACTGGGTCTTTATGGGCTAATGCCTGTTAATCCATTAATCCTATCAATACGTGTAAATAACTGGTGTAAAATGCAGTTTGTCATCTTTTCATGGTCATCAGATATGACCCATTTGGACGTTCAGAGGCTCTGTAGTTACCATGGAAACACTGGCATCTTCTACAACATTGATTCACCAGTAAAACCCATGGAGTTGGATCAATGACAGTGGATGGAGATGCTTGGTTTTGTGTTCAGTTATTGATATCTTTGCTGAAAAAGTCACTTTTTTGTCAGTTTTCTCTGTTTTAATGTAATAACCTTTGAATTTACTCAGTATTCATGAGTATCTAAATTAGGTATAGGAAATTAAATATAGGACAATACAGGATTTACAGTGAAAAATGCAAAATTCAGAGGATAATATGATGGTAAATGGTGATACATGTTTAAGTAAAGGTTAAATACAGAGAAAAATTCATTTGGGAACTGCCACAAAATTAGCACTGGGTCTTTATGGGTTAATTCCTATTGATCAACTAATCCTATCATATACATGTGAATAATTGGTATAAAATACAGTTTATCATCTTTTCATGGTCATCAGATATGACCCATTTGGACGTTCAGAGGCTCTGTAGTTACCATGGAAACACTGGCATCTTCTACAACATTGATTCACCAGTAAAACCCATGGAGTTGGATCAATGACAGTGGATGGAGATGCTTGGTTTTATGTTCAGTTATTGATATCTTTGCTCAAAAAAGTCACTTTTTCTTCAGTTTTCTCTGTTTTAATCTAATAACCTTCGAATTTACTTAGTATTCACGAGCATCCCTTTTTCTTCAGTTTTCTCTTGTTTTTGATAAAATAACCCTCAATTTTAATCTGAGCTTTTATGAACATCTACATCACAGGTGTCAAACATACGGCCTGAGGGCCTAAACCGGTCAGCTAAAGGGTCCAATGCGGTCCGTGGGATGAATTTATGAAACGCAAAAATTACATTGAATTCAATCAATTAACATCAATCATTTTAGTTCAGGGGCCACATTCAGATCAGTATGAGCCAAAGTGGATCAAATTACTATCATGAAAACATGAGAATGACAAATACACATTTTTCTTTTTGTTTTAGTGTAAAAAAAAAAAAAAGTTAAATTACAAGAAAATGTTGACATTTACAAACTATTATTTCACAAAAAATGTGAATAACCTGAACAAATTTGAAAAACTTGTAGTACACGTGTAAATGAGAAGCTGAGGCATAATATTGTTAAATTTGCTCTTATTTTTCTTCTTATGTTTCAGTTTTTCATGGTTGTTCATGTTCTTCACATTACTTTAAAGGATACTTTGTAGATGTAAACAGTTTCATGATGTAATTTTACTTTTTTCACTCTAAAACATAGAGAAAAGTTTGGAGTCGACATTATTTATATATTATTATGTTATTATTTTACTGGTGTGGCCCACTTCAGATCAGTTTGGGAGAAAGTGGCTCCTGAGCTCAAATGAGTTTGACACTCCAGTAAAAAAAATTATGGGAAAATACCTGATGTTCACTGAAAAAACACAAAATTCAAAGGATATTTTCATAATAAATAGCGATAAATCACATAAGAAAAGTTAAATACAGAGAAAAAATATAAGCATCTTTGAGTGTCCAACAAAGTGCTATATAATAATAATAATAATAATAATAATAATTATTATTATTATTATTATTATTATTATTATTATTATTATGGAACTAACCCAAAAGCAGCACTGGGTCTTTATGGGTTCATATTCTACTTTCATGATCATCCTATTTATTTCCCTTCAGCCCATGCTTTCACATTTGATCATGACGACAAAACTTATTGTCTACATTTACTGTGTCTTTTTGACAAAGTGCAAAAACATTTCTTGAACTCACAGTCATCTTTCATGATAACACATGTTCGGGCAAACACAAGACGAGCGGTTATTAGGATTTACATAGATGTCACATCTGACATTCTGTACTTGAGAAGAGTGAGAGTGACAGGGTGTTTTACTGCAAACGCTTTTATAAAGAATTTGTTTATAATGTAGCGACAACGCATAATCTAATGTCATTGAGATAAAGTGTGCACGCTGTCCGTTTATGTAATGTGTTATCACGACTGAGTCTGTTTAAATGTCTTCTATTTATTCTTATTTGGTTAAACACAGCTGCAATGATGGAATAATATCTCAGAAACAATCACATTTCAGAATGCAATTTACATGCAACATTAAAAGTACTAGTAGCACACTGGAAACATACTCTACTGGAAGTAAAAGTACTGCATTAAAAGGCTTAGTTAAGTATTTAGGTATTTTCAGCTAAATGTTCTTAAAATATGAAGAGTAAAAGTAGTCACTATGCAGTAAAATGATCCCTGTCAATGTTTTATTTCATATATAATGTTTTTGGATTCATGTTCATGTTGCATTTTACTGTGTGATGTTTGAGACTAAGCTCAGTTTAACTATTTATATCGTGTTTATGGGTCTGTTCGTACTAATCTGCATAACATTTTGGTGTCCCCGTTACGCGGTAACATGTATTTTGTACATGTTACCGCGTAACGGGGACACCAAAATGTAATGCAGATTAGTACAGATAGACCCTTATATAGTCTAGTCTACATCGTGCTTCATATTCTATAACAGGGTGTCAAATGTATATCATAATAAACAATAAATAATGTCTCCAAATTTTCTTCTTGGTTTAACGTGGAAAAAAAAAAAATTATGTTATGCCTATAAATAATGACAACTCTAACATTTTCTCTTGGTTTTAGTGCAAAAAAAAAAAACATTAAATAATGAAAGTATTACTATCCAAAAAAAAAAATATGTGAATAACCTGAAAGGAAAGAAATTTCTTAAGAAAAATAAGTGCTATTTATTTATTTATTTATTTATTTATTTATTTTTTTTTTTTTACAATATTATGCCTTATCATTTATACATGATCGGATCTACAAAGGCATAAAACATGTATTAACAGGCAGGTTATTCATATTTCTTCAGGTTATTCACATTTTATTGTTAAAGGATAGTTTGTTAATGTAAATATTTTCTTTTTTTTTTTTTTTTTTTGCAATAAAACAAAATATTTAGTAGAGAGAAATATTTCACTTTAGATCATATTGGTCTGTATGTGGAACCTGAATGAAAATGAGTTCCACACCCGTGATTGTTAATATCTTTAGTGTAATTATTGCATTTCCCAATTTCATCCCACAGGCTGGATTAGACTCTTTGGTGGTCCAGTTTTGGCCTTCGGGCCGTATGTTGGACACCCATGTTTTTTAAAATTATCATATGTTTGCTGCATCGCTGTGAGAACTCAAATTTATATGAGCTCAGAATTTTCAGCTTTTTGAAAACCCGTTCTCCAGGTAATCCAAAAGGGGTTTTTACCCTATAAAGCCTGAACCATTAAATCATTGACAGAAAATTCCAGTTCTTTGAAACTGGAGCCTTTATTGGTCCTTCTGAACAACCAAAAAAAATGTTTTCAAATATCAATTTCCATGTATAACTTTCAATTTTGTATCATATTTAATACATCGGGTCTCAATGCTCAAATATTATTTTTGAAGAAAAACATAATATAACACAAACATGTCTAACAAATTGGTAATTTGTTTCCAAAATTAGTAAAGTTCTTCCTCCTTCCTCATTAATAACAATCTTGTAGTGTCACTGGAAAGGCCTCTGGTGAATGAATTCCTCCCCCTGGTGGATTATCTGTGTATTGCATGTATCTAATTGTATACATCAGGTTTATCAAGAGAAAAAACATCACCCTGATCATGTAGAGTGCTTCAAAACTCATGTATCAAATATGATACATTTGGCGTTACAGGGTTAAGAACTTAAATGAGGCTCAAAAGAAATAGCTAATCCTTAAGTATATTGGATGTATTAAAATAAAAAGTGGGCAAGAAGGAGATGAAAAACTGTAAAAATGTAGATGAGATGTAACTAAAAGTGTCAAATATAAGTCCCTTAAATTTGTCCTTGAGTAAGAATTCAGTTACATTCCACCACTGATGGAAAATATATTAATAATAAACACACTCTACATTGTGAATGATACTGCAGATTGACTGTACTGGGCAATATTTCCCTAACTTTTTCTTCTGGGGACCCACTTTTTACAAATGACACACTGCTGTGACCCATTTCACAACCGGTCTTATCTATAAAACATAAGAAGAGTGAACTTGAGTATGAAACAGCATTTCTGACCAGTTTCACTACCATTCCAGTATCAGCTTACAGTATTACTTTGAGTAAACATCTGCTGAAAAGTTACTGAAATCCTGCACACATTAAAGTCCTATAAATTAAACAAAATCAGCACATAAAACATAGTATTGTAATGTCCTCTGTCCAGTAAAACACATTCCCTAGACTTGCATCATTGCACCGGCCTGTGGACATGGATCGTGAGGCAGTCTTTGGAAACGAATGGTATAGAATTTAAGTTCCCAAACTCAAGGCCCAGACCTAAAATGGGTCGTGAATCTGGTTTTATTGGGTTGCCAATAGTCAGGGTAAGACACAGACAAAAACAAAACAAGAAATAAGAATTTTCTCTGTAGTAGGAGCAGATATTAGAAGATAAAAACAATGTAAAAGGTGTGAAAAAGGCATCTGAAGTGCAGTATTTGGGCTGTCCCAGACTGAAGGCAATAGAGCAGCACAATATATTGTTTGAGCATCGTCATCGCAATTAGGGCTGCACGACACTGAAAAAACAGATTGTTTTTAACCCTGCGATATATATTGCGATATGAAATAGCTGTGTGGTGCCAATGTAAATGGTCAGACAAATTAGTTGTGTTTCCTCTCATTGCGGCGACAGGTGTAAGACACTGTCGACACAGAACGTGTGTTTCAATATCATCCTTCTTGTAGCTGAAATAATTCCAGATAACTGATGTTCCTTTTCTTTTTGGCACCAAGTGTTTGTTTTCTGTGATTTTCTCTTGTTTGTTGCTCATTTTTCAATGTTGTTACCAGCAACTCACTCTATGTGCAGGGGCGTGGCCTGCTTTGGCAAATTATTATTAAGAACGTTTGTGATTGGTGGATCACTGTGTGCAGTGTGTGTCGGGTACCCAGGCTGAAATTAGTTGACAACACATTGAGTTCATTTGCCTCCTACATCACAGGACCTGCAATGTGACTATTGCGCACGTGTATATTGTGATGACGATGCTCAAACAATATACTGTATTGTGCAGTTGTAATCGCCACTATTGCCAATCGCCAATTGCCTCTAATGCCACTGATTTTCACCAGAAATACCCTATGTTGACGTACAGTTGACATAACGGATGTGTGAAATAAGGATAACTTCTGCTAAAACTTCTGGTCAGATCTGATTTTGTGTGATCTTCCGTTTGCCATGTTCACATGAAGCAGTTTTATTCCACTCGGTCTTTTAATCCAGTTATTAGTATCAACTTAAACATGGCTGCTGTGAAAAAGTGACCCTCAGATAATATTTTGACAGCGAAAAGGTCAGTCAGTTGTGTTCGTCTGTGTCTAAATGAGAATTTTTGTTTCATGAGTTTGTGAGTTGTAAAGGGGACTAATAACGGCCTGAACATTGATAGAAAAATTCTGTGATACAAGCTGAGACAAAAGACGGAGTCACTGGATTCTGGAAACAGAAGGCTTTACTTGCAAGGATATGTCATCACGACCCATCCATGACTCATGCTCTGGACACCTGGCATTTCCAGAGAGCTGTCTAATATTATATTTCTCTAACAACATACACGCGGAAAGCTTACAATACGTACAGATAATAAGCCAACTAAAAGTGGCATGTACACTACCAGTCAAAAGTTTGGACTCACCTGTTTTTTCTTTATTTTCATGACTATTTACATTGTAGATTCACACTGAAGGCATCAAATCTATGAATAAAGACATATGGAATTATGGAGTTAAAAAAGGTGTGACATAAATAAAGCATGTTTTATATTTTAGATTCTTCAAAATAGTCACATTTTGCTTCTATTACTGCTTTGCACATTCTTGGCATTCTCTCGATGAGCTTCATGAGGTAGTCACCTGAAATGTTTTCCAACAGTCTTGAAGGAGTTCCTAATGATGCTGAGCACTTGTTGGCCATATGTGGTCCATCTCATGTTATTTAAATGAAAAGGTGAGTTCAAATTTTTGACTGGTAGTACATATTTACTTGAGTCATGATATCATATTTTTAAAACCCAAAATTAATGCACTTGCACAGAGACAAGCCGCATGGTTGTCGAACTTCAGATTGACTTAAAGATCTCTGGGTGAATTCTAATTCAAAGTGAACTTTCGGTGCAATAAACAGTGCACTGATAAAGCACAAAACAAGTCAGCGAGCCTGAGAAAATTGAATGATTAGGGAAGAATTCCTCTTATGCCATGAGAGGTCCACTTGTCATATCTCCTGCAGCCTGAAGCTATAAACAGAAATAGTTCTCTTATCTCTGTCACTTTACACCAAATGTCCAGTTCCATTGAGAATCATTTAGAACAGATCAAAGTGCTGGATGTGATGAAATCTAAAAAAGATTTTCTGGTTATGCATGTACTTCTTCTGGTTCTGAACTGTGCAGAATTACATTATATGGATCAACGAAGCCAGTTTCCAAAAATGATTGTCTCTGAGGGTGAGTTTTGATTGGATATCCAATGTTTTTTTTGGTTTTTTTTTTTCTTATTTTGACTGCCCGGAAACATGAATGAATGTGTTCACGGCTCCACAGTCAGATCTGCGATAACACAATTAGATATTTGATCATTGCTTACTACAGACGCATGTATGTTCTTTCATGGACATTCAATTTTATATGAGATATGAAACAAATACTGTGACAAGACATGAAAAAGAACAGACTGTAAGGCTTATAATACTGGGTCTAGGCTTGTGTGTGCGTGTTCATTTTCGGTCTCTGCGTTTCCTTGTTACACACAGTCAGCCTGATACTCCAGCCAAGCTGTGAAGACAAAGCACCGTAATCAATCATGAGCCTCGTTTGAGTGTTTAACAACAGGGCCACAAAATAAAGGATGCATTCCTCATGGGCTGCCCTCCCCCCCACCCCCCGTAATTTCAGCCTCGATTAAACGAACATGAAAGGAGCATAAAAAGGTGTCCATGTCTGTAAACTTTGTCAGCTCAGCTCAGAGAGAACAACCAGAGCTGGCAGTGAGTCAGAGAGGCGATAAGTCACTACTGAGTAAATACGATTTTAGGCAGATTGGTGGAGGACGAGACAGGGAAAACAGGACAGGAGAGAGATGTAGGATAAACTGACAAGAAAAATAAATAAATGAGAAGGACGATGAGGTGAATGGTGGTTTGTCTGTGTACAGTTGGGCTCATAAGTTTACATACTCTAGCAGAATTTGGGATTCTTTGGCCATTTTTCAGAGAATATGAATAATAATACAAAAACTTTTCTTTCACTTGTGGTTAGTGGTTGGGTGAAGCCATTTATTATCAAAAAAATGTGTTTGCTCTTTGAATAATAATAATAATAATAATAATAATAATACATCACACTTATATAGCACTTTTTTGGACACTCAAGAATGCTTCTATTTTTTCTCTGTATTTAACTTTTCTTATGTGATTTATCGCTGTTTATTACGAAAATATCCTCTGAATTTTGTGTTTTTTTCAGTGAACATCAGATATTTTCCTATATTTTTTTTTCCTGGGGTGTCAAACTCATTTTAGCTCAAGGGCCACTTCCTCCCAAACTGATCTGAAGTGGGCCGGACCAGTAAAATAATCTAATAATATATAAATAATGTCAACTCCAAACTTTTCTCTATGTTTTAGAGTGAAAAAAGTAAAATTACATCATGAAATTGTTTACATCTACAAAGTATCCTTTAAAATAATGTGAATAGTGTGAACAACCACAATAATAATGGATTAGATTTATATAGCACTTTTCTATGAATGCATACACAAAGTGCATACAGTGGATCCATTATTCATTCACTCACACATTCACACTCTACTGACAACAGAAACTATCCAAATGACCCTGATCTAAAGTTGACATACCCTGGTTCTTAATCCTCTGTATTGGCCTCTTTAACATCAATGACAGTTTGAAGTCTTTTGTGGTTGTTGTGGATGAGGCTCTTTATTTACTCAGATGCTAAAGCTGCCCATTCTTCTTGGCAAAACACCTTCAGTTCCTTTAAGATTTTGAGTTTTCTTGCATGAACTTCATGTTTGAGAACTCCCCAAAGTGGCTCAATGATACTGAGGTCAGGAGACTGAAATGGACACTCCTTCACCTTCATTTTTTTCTGCTGTGGCCAATGACAGGTCGACTTGGCCTTGTGTTTTGGGTCCTTGTCATGTTGGAACGTCCACGACCAGGGGCGCCGCTACCAATTGTGGACCCCATGAAAGCTAAACGTTGTGGGCCCTTTCATAAAATTCAGAACCATGTCGATATGTCAAGGGGGAAAACCACACATAACGTCACTTGCATTAGCGTGAAAATGAAACTCAACATGGTTTCGACGTCTGATTCCCGACTTCTGTGCCTGTCTTATACAGCCAGTGTTACAGAACATTTTCACAACTTTATTTGTTAACTGTTATCAGGAGCGCCGCTACCAATTGTGGGCCCCATGGAACGTAAACGTTGTGGGGCCTTTCATAAAATACAGTATCTTGTCGATCTGTCACAGCGGGTGGGGGTGGGGGTGCGGTCCATACATAACATCACTTGCGCTAGCGTGAAAACGAAACTGAAAGTTAACATGCTTTCAACGTCCGATTCCCGACTTGTACACCTCTCTTATACAGCAGATCTTACACGAAATTTTCACAACTTCTAGCCTGTATCTGCTGGACCCCCTCCTCTGCTCTATGGGCCCCCACAAAGGCTGGGCCCCATGAATTTGTCATGTTTACCCCCCCTTACTGGCGCCCCAATCCACGACTGTCCCATGCGCTTTCTGTCAGGGAATATAAACTTATGAGCACAACTGTATGTCAGCTTTGTGATGAACTGGTGCCCATAGGTAGCCAGGATAAGCTCCAGCATCCTCCCCCAAAAAAAGTAGCCTAAACCGGCCCTCTAAAGGGTCCAATCTGGGCCATGGGATGAATTTACAAAGTGCAAAAAATGACACAGAAGACACTGATGGTCAAGAGTGTCACTGAGTGTTTATAATTTGTATTGATCATTAAGTTAATTGCTATATTTCTCTGTTCCAGATGCCTGTTACTAAATGTTTTGTGTATTTCTGGACCCACTGTGTTATGTAAGTTGTAGCTAATATGCATGTGTAAATGATCAACTGAGTAATATTAAAATTGTGCTTATTTTTATGAAGAAATTTTAAGTTGTTTATGCATGTTATGGTTATTCGCATATTTTGTTTAAGCATAGCTTGAAAACAGTAGTTAACATTTATGTTTGCATCTAATCCTATAAAACAGCTTGAAAGTCGTGATGTTTTGGTATTAAAATAACGATTACATCAGGATATGTTGGAAAACTAAAACCGTATAACATGAATTGCCTGTGACTGTTGCAGCCCACCGTCCTCTATTTGTCATTTGTCTCATTTTCAAAATGAAGTGAAAATTATTGTAGGTAACTCATTTATCAGACAGGGGTAGTTGTTGGTTTACCTGCTTTACTAGTTTCAGCTACTTCCTGTAGATTTCATCAGAAGCGTCACATGATGTTGCTGTGACTGTCTTATAGGCTGCTCAGGAGGACTGGTCAGACAGCAGGGGGGATTTACGCCCCCTGTTGACTGACCTCTTCTCCAGGACCACATCCCAGGTGTTTGATAGGGCGTATGTGCCGTCATCCTTGGTGCGCGTTTCCGTATCTCAATGGTCTCTTTGATCCAGCGATGGTACTTGTTGCTTTCAGCATGGATGACCTTAGCATCATGTGCAACATCATGTAAATCTTCTGACAAAGGCTACAGGAAGTATCTGTAACTGGTAAAGTATGGTTAACAAACAACTACCCCTATCTGATAAATGAATTACCTACAATAATTATATGTGGAAGACAGTATGAACCTTTACCAGACAGATGATGTAAAAAGGTTTTTATACGTTGCACAATAATATAGAAAAGCATTGGTGTAAAACAGGATTATTATTTCACCGCAGTCCATGTGAAACCAGCAGCAGCAGATCACAACCTGAACACTTTTAGAACTAGACAATCACTATAAACAGGTTGAAATACACTTTATCTCGTATTTACTCGGCTCATTTGGAGTCAATATCAAAATTTGACCAGCACTGTTATCAGGGGCGCCCCATGAAAGGTAAACGTTGTGGGCCCTTTCATAAAATACAGTATCTTGTCGATCTGTCGGGGGGGGGGGGGGGCAGTCCATACATAACGTCACTTATACTAGCGTGAAAACGAAACTGAAAGTTAACATGTTTTCAATGTCCGATTCCTGACTTCTACGCCCCTCTTATACAGCGGATCTTACACAAAATTTTCCCAACTTCTGGCCCATAGGTGTCAAACATGTGGCCCGGGGGCCAAATCCGGCCCGCCAAATGGTTCAATCCGGCCCCTGGGATGAATTTGTGAAATGCAAAAATTACACTGAAGATATTAACAATTAAGGATGCTTAAGTCATTTTAGGTCTATTCAATCTACAGTGGATCAGACCAGCAAAATACTATCATAACAACTGATAAATAATGAAAACTGTAATTTTTTTGTCTTTGTTTTAGTGTAAAAAAGTCACATTACACAAAAATGTTTATACATACAGACTAGCCTTTTAGAAAAAAATGTGAATATCTGAAATGTCTTAATAATATTCTGCCTGTTATTTAATATTTTGTGTTTTTGTAGATCCACTGTGATCTTTAAATTGTGATTCACATGTATAAATGATAAACTAAGGTGTAATATTGTTAACATTGCACTTATTTTACTAAAGAATTTTCAGGTTCATATTTATTCATGTTATGTTCAAGTACAATTCATAGATGTAAACATTTTCATTACGGAATTTAAATTTTTTCACTCAAAAGTAATTATTATTTATATTATTTTACTGGTCCGGCCCACTTGATATCATATTAGGCTGTACGTGGCCCCTGAACTAAAATGAGTTTGACACCCCTGTTCAAACCTGTATCCACTGGACCCCCACCACTGCTCTATGGGCCCCCAACAAATGCTGGGCCCCATGAATTTGTCATGTTTAGCCCCCCCCTTATCAGCGCCCCAGACTGTTATGTACTTATTTAATGACACGTCCCACAATGTATGGTTGTCAGATGATCCACCCACAGAAGTACCTGTCCTGTCCTGAGAGAAGATACAGACTACCACGTCACAACCTGATGATGTGAAACAGAAAATTAAAGGTGATAAATGACAATGAAAGGCAGTGTGAGTTTCTGCATAAATGTGTGAGCATGCAGATGTGTGTGTATCCCACAAGTGCATGAAAAATTCGGCCTGTCAGTTATGACTGTAGCCGAGATAACATCTTTTTCAACGGCCTTCACACTACCTACACTTAAATACCCTCAAATTACTGTACGTAACAGGATTTTCAATATCTGCATGACTGAGCTATATATTAAATACAAACTCAACTATGGCAATGCTAATGTATATGAAAACACATGGACGAATTAGCATGCATTAGCGCACATTCCCATGTGTTTGTGTCTGCAGGCGTGCTGGTGCCGACTGTATCAGTTGAAAGCAGATTCCATGCCTATTACGGCCGATCTGGTTATGAGCTGTATTCCTTCTGTCTGATGTGCTGCATGGTTGCCAAGTGGGATTATGGGAGAGAACAGCAAAGTTATGAGGTGTTTATTCTGTCCATACCAGGTCGGGATTGTACGCCCTAACATAGCATAGCAATGCGAAACCACAACGCAGTAGAGCAGAGTTTATTAGAGGTGGATATATTGATGTTACAGAAAAAAATAATGAATTCCCTTGTACTTTCTGACATTTTTCCATTTTATTAACCTAAAAATAAAAAGACAGAAGTTACAGACCTTACTCACATCCAGCTGGCCTGTGCACAAACTGATTAATGGGACTTTTTTAAAGGTGACGATCTTTAAAATACTAGTGTAAGGTGTTTAACAAGGACACACAATGCTATAAATGTCATTGTAAACTCACTGTTAAATTCCGCAGTAGCTATTGTTATGTCCTGGTTCAAGGCTCATTCGAAGGACAAGATTCAGTCAACTGTGTCCTTTAAAGGTGCATTGTGTAGGATTAAGGTGGATTTGTTGTGCAGGAATTAAACATGTCAATAACTGCGTTTCTTCACTATTTAATCACCTGAAAATAGGAATCATGTCTTCATTTCTTTGAAAGTTGTTTTCATCTGCAGAGGCAGCTGGTTCTTTCACTGAATCTGCCATGTTGCATCGATAGTAGCTCAGAAATCTCAAACCAGTAGACCTTTTTCACACTTGCCGGAAATATGTAACTGTCATGGAAAAGGACTCAACACAGTGAGGATTCCTATTTTTTGTGGCATTTCATGTTTGAGGCGGGTTCTTGTGTTGATGCAGTGTCATAATCCAGTTATCCTCTAACCCTAAGAGATAAAACACAACCACAACACACTGAGACAAAATGGCTAAAAGAGTGTAGACGACCTACCTTGACTGATTTGCAGATGTTGCAAGGTTCATTGAAGAAAACTCTGTAACCAAAAAGAACAAAATCAATAAAAGGATACACATTTTTCCACGAGGAATTTGTCCATAAATATCAAGATAAACAGAGCGAGATCAGGCTGTTACTGAACTGCTGGTGAGAATGACAAGTCATTAGCATGTTTACTTAGACATAATGTATGTCTAATGTACAGTCGACCTTACTGAAGCATTGTAGTCTGCTTTGAATGAAGCATTATGGCATCCATTTGTTCTGTTTAGGGTTCTCCAGGTGAAGGTCTTCTATGAAGCAACAGTAATGTTAGCCAAATGCTATTGTCAGTTCACCTTTTTTCGGGTGATGTCTGTGTTCATGTACGTGTGTGTCTATCATCTGAGTATCAAATGTACTAGACGGGCAGGTTTTTGTGAGGGCTAGGGTTAAGGTTAGCTTTGAGTATGCGTTCATAGAAAAGTGCTATATAAATCTAATTATTTTAATTTAATTATTAATCTATTATTAGTTAATAGTTCATCTTCGGACGTGAAATGTCTGCTGCAGACATACGTACTACCCTTCTTAACCACAATCTTTGGTCCCTAATCCAGATCACCTGAATCCATTTCCGCCTAACTTCACTGTCCACAGGAAAAGAATGAAAAGACAGATACGGCTGCTTTTGCGCACAAGGACAACCTGGAACGCTTCAAAAAGTCTGTTCTTCTTGTGCTGCAGTTGTCCTGAAAGGCGAGGACGTAGAATTCCACAACGATTGTGTATTTCCAGTCAAAAATACAGAAGTTGTGAAAAAGGTCTATTAATGAATCTTGCAAGTACTTTTTGTGCTTTTAGTACCATCTATAGTAGAGGGTAATAACTTAAGCTCATTGTTGCCACTAAATCTGCTTCATGACTCCACATGACATAAGTACTGATGCATCTGTCACCAAAAAAACAACATAGATGGTCAATGAATTAAGATATCAGCAACAAACACCAATAAATGTAGATGAAGTTCCCTTATAACCACAATCTGGTTGGCTGACTTACCAGGTATTAAGCAATCTTAAGCTAAATGTGTCATAAAAAAGCTAACTGATCCATGGTGGACTAGTCAGGACTCATTGTTTGTGGGTTCTTTGGAAGTACCTTTGATATGGGGAAAGATTGATCGCCTGTACCAGATCATCCAGTGCAAGCCAAGACTAATTTATTCACACCTACAACATCTGCCCTTGTGAAATATTCAGTGTGAGGGTTAATTATTTTCAGAAATGCTCATAAGACTCTCAGACAGTTTGTCAGATCCTTCATGTTTAGGGTGTCTAATTTGGCTTAAACATCTGCAAGAAATATCCTGAAGCAAGACAACAATCTGGCAACAAATCACCAAAACTGTGTACATGTTTACGTGATCCAAGTTAATTAAAATGAGCTGTAGAAGCAGAACCTGTGAGGACACCTGATGGACACGTGAGGAGTGACACAGGTGGAAAAACCAGTGGCATCGTGGGACGAAAATAACAGAGGCTAGATCAGGGGTGTCAAACTTATTTTAGTTCAGGGGCCACATGCAGCCTAGTTTGAAAGGAGATTTTTAATCTCAAAGAGCTTTTTTCCTGGTTAAATAAAGGTTATCCTACTATAATGGACGTTCTGTGTCTGATGCGTGTTTGTCTGATGTGTGTCCCAGTGTTGCAGCATGGGAGGGCGTATGGGTGCAATGCCGCTGTTGCACTACGGGAGGGCGCTATCGTACAACAGCACCACGGGTACAATGCCGCTAGTAATAATAATAAGAAGTGGTGCCAGGCACAATAAACCCCGCCCCTTGCACGTATTGTAGCTTATTTTGTCATGGATCCAGCTGATGTCATCATATCTATACATGTGCTGATGTCAGCATATCAATTGCCTCTATGTATGTGCCAAGTTTGAAGTAAATTGAAACAAAATTGATGTTTTTATAGACATGTGAAATCTTGTCCATTTATAAGTAAATGGGAGAAAAAAAAAACATTTTTAAAAAATTCATTAAAAATTTGAACTTTGACCTACTTTTCCCAAAATGTAATCACATTTATTCTGGGTTGCTGGCAATCTATAAACCAAATTTGGTAGGAATTCAACCAGTAGTTTTGTTGCTACAGACATGTGAAATTTTGCCCATTATAAGTAAATGGGAAATCTTTTTTGAAAAATTAATAAGAAATATGAACTTTGACCTACTGTTCCCAAACTGTAATCAGATATATTCTGCGTTACTTGCAATCTACAAATCAAATTTGGTCTGAATTCAACCAATAGTTTTGCTGCTACAGACATTAGAAATTTTGCCATTATAAGTAAATGTGGGGGGGGTGATCTTAAGAATTAATAAAAAAATTTTTTACTTTGACCTACTTTTCCCAAATTGTAATCATATCTATTCTGGGTCACTGGCAATCTATAAACCCAATTTGGTATGAATTCAACCAATAGTTTTGCTGCTAGAATGTTAACAATCAAACAAAGAAACAAACCGAACCAAAAACAATACCCCTTGCCTCCCCTTTGGGGGTGGGGTAATAATAGTAACAATAATCTCAAGTGGGCTGGACCAATAAAATAATATCATGATGACCTACAAATGATGACGACTAAAAATTTTTCTCTTTGTTTTAGTGCAAAAATTAAGTAAAATTACATTATGAAAATAACCTGCACAACCATGAGCAACCTGAAAAATAAGCAAATTTAACACTATTATGTCTCAGTTTATCATTTACACATGTACACTAGAACTTAGAGATCACAGTGGATCTGCAAAGACACAAAGTATTTAATAACAGACATCTGGAACTGACATACATTATTTAACTTGATGATAAAAACAACATATCAGGACTCAGTGACACCATTGATTATTAATGTCTTCTGTGGAATTTTTGTACTTCATAAATTCACCCCATGGGCCGGATTGGACCCTTAGGTGGTTCACTTTTGGCCTGTGAGCCATATGTTTGCCACCCCTGGGCTAGAGAATGAATAAGCATGAAGAGCATACACCACTATGCACATATGCACATGCAAACTTAAACACATGAGCAGCTTTTTTCCCCAAAGGCATGGCAGCAGGTACCTACCCCTGCAGGGTGGTCCTCTATGCTCGCATCCGAATCCCACTCTGCCCCGAGCGACTGCGAAATCAACCCCCCCCCCATCGCATTACTGAAATCAAACGCACCCTATGCATTTTTACACACGGCACACAACAGAGCAAACCAGTCCAATGTGTGTCCTTTTTACACTTTCTGCTTACTTGTTTATTGATGCAACAAATTGAAAATAGATTAGAATTCCTCTGCTGTTTCCATCCTCACACAGGTGTTCGCTCTACTGTGAGAACATTTCTGATGCAACTACAACATTATGAATATGAATATGACAAAACACAGTATTGGTTAAGAAAGGATAACAGTGAATCAGTTTAACGGCGTTTAAAGGAAAAAAAAAATTGGCTTCATTTGAATTGTACCGTAATTGTGTGAGACTGTGAATGATTTTGTTGGTAATGTACTTTGGAAATGATTTTCTGTTTTTTAACAAATCATCCCACGGTTTTATTGCATTCAATATAATAATCCTATAAGAGACTGAGCAAATAAGAAAGCAAACATTGTGTGTGTATGTGTGTTTCATTTTAACAGGAAGAGAATAGAAACTTCCAGACTGTGAAGGGATCCCTGTGCATTTTTTCCTCCACATTGTATAGCCACTACTTCAGGGGTGCGAAACCTGTGGCCTGTGGCCCAAAAACGGCCCGCCAAAGGGTCCAATCTGGTCCATGGAATGAAATTGCAGAATACATGAACAGTTAGTGATCTCAAAGTCATTTTAGTTCAAGTTCCACATATAAAACAATATAATTTAAAGTGGGTCAGACCAGTAAAATACTGTCACAATGACCTATAAATAGCAACAACTCTAAATTATTTCTTTGTTTTAGTGTAAAAAAGTCAAATTACATGAACATATTTACATTTACAACCTATCGTTTAACAAAAAATGTGAATAACCTGAACAAACATGAATTGCCTCAAGAGAAATAAGTGCGATTTTACCAATATTCTGCCTGTTATTAAATGTTTTGTACATTTGTAGATCCACTGTGATCTGTAAGTTGTAATGCACATCCATAAATGATAAACTGAGACATAATATTGTTAAAAATGTACTTATTTTTCTTAAGAAGTTTCAGGTTTTCATGGTTGTTCGTGTTATTCATGTTTATTTTAAAGGATACTTTGTAGATGTAAAAATGTTCATAATGTAATTTTCCTTTCTTCAAAAGAAAAGTTTGTAGTTGACATTATTTCTAGGTTATTACCCCGCCTCCTGAAGTGAAGGCAAGGTTTGGTTTGGTTTTGTTTTTTTGTTTTGGTTTGTTTCTTTGTTTAACACTCTAGCAGCAAAACTATTGGTTGAATTCATACCAAATTGGGTTTATAGGTTTCCAATGACCCAGAATAGATGTGATTACATTTTGGGAACAGTAGATCAAAGGTAAATATTTTTTATGAATTTTTAAAATCTTTTTTCTTCCCCCATTTACTTATAATGAGCAAAATTTCAAATGTCTATAAAAACATTTTTATTAATTTATATATTTCGAATATGCAACAAAAACAAGTTATCCCATTTAGTCTTTACAAATGAAACAGATTATAAGAAAACAAGCTAGAAAAGCACTCAGAGAGCGCAGACATCCGCCAAGGCAGATCAGTGCCCCCCCCCCCCATCACCACCAAAATTTAATCATTTGTTCCTTGTGCTAGTATCAACATTTCCTAAAATTTTCATCTAAATCTGTCCATAACTTTTTGAGTTATCTTGCACATGGACAGACAAACAGACAAACCAACACTGGCAAAAACATAACCTTGGCGGAGGTAACAAACAGTAACAAAAACCTGTACATATACATGAAAACAAAGTATGATTTCATTTGCATATTCAAAAAGGAGTGGGAGGAAGTATAACAACATAACAAACATCGATTTTGTTTCAATTTATTTCAAACTTGGCACATATATAGAGGCAATGGATATGCTGACATCAGCACATGCATAGATACGATGACATCAGCTGGATCGATGCCAAAATAAGCTACAATACGTGCGAGGGGCGGGGTTTGTTGTGCCTGGCACCACTTGTTTTGTTATTATTTTACTGGTCTGGTCCTCTTCAGATCATATTGGTCTGTATGTGGCCCCTGAACTAAAATGCACAGCCCTGCACTACTTCCATCATTTATCCTCTGTCGTTCTTCTTCGTCCATTCTCCTTCCGTTCCATCTTTCTTTTTTTTTTCTCCCTTTCAACAAACTACTCTTCCTCATCAGAAAATGTAGAGTATTTAAAGTTGGTAGACCATATTCATGACATAGTAGCAGCTTGTTGCTCTTTTATCATCATATATATCAAGGATTTTTGCAAATGAATAAACCCTGTGTGCATCAGTGCATACATTCATGCAGCTATCTTCTTCCAGGAGAACGGTGCTATGATGGATGTAGGCGTCACATAATACAAGTCCCTTTAAATAACCCATGACTAGGGAACACCGTACATGATGTGCAGCTTTTCAGGTTAAGGCTGGCTTTGTGGTGTCAAAGCACATTCCTGTATGCTTTGTCTGTGTCTCCTGTGACTTGACTGTCCTTTCCTTCTCTGCACCTTTTCTTTCTTTTGAGAAGAGGCTTTAGAAGGGAGTGCAAGGTCTGTGGAGAAGCACCGAGGAACAGTATTCATTGGTGTGAAGTATTTTCAAGGTCTGTCACGAGGTTAAGCTGATATATGAGCTGAAGTTTCATTTGCTCTTCATTTGACTCAAACTTGTGCGTCTTTTTAATGACCCATTCTGTAAAAACACTGCATTATGTCAGAACTAAACTACAAATGTCTGTCCTTTATACAATAAATCCTGCATTTCACAATAATCCGCCACAATTTGCTAAAAATAGAAAAATAGAATAAAGTAGATAATGCACTTCAGCTCATTTTTCTGTAAATTATTAAATACTATGATAGAATATATGGGAGTTGTACATTGTCTAATAACAGTGCAATAATAGGGTGCATTATGTAACATCTGTACACATTAGGGATGTGCATCTTCATCAGTGAGGATGCTGCAGTACTCATCTAAATGCATTACCTACAATCCGGCATTAAAAATACATGTAGAACAACTACCAATGTAATACCATATAATTCACCCCTGGTAGAATTCAACATGGCCTAATTTAGCATAATGCACATGATACAAATGCATACAATACAATACAGATGGAAGATGATACTGTGTAATTCAGTAGACTCCATTTAAGTTATTTTACTCAGCAGATCTGCTGCTTAGATTCGGTTTGTATAGCTTAATTGAAGCTGAATCACTGTGACGATTGATAATTTTGATTTTGAATGGTAACAAGTAGTTAATGTTGAATGTTCTTTGTTTTGTTTTTGCTTGGTTTTTGTTTAGTGTAAAAAAAAAAAAAAGGGGTAAAACGACTAATAAAAAATAAGTGTCAAAAAAGTTATTATTTTGCTATTTTTTAAATATATAATTGCAATTTTAACTAAAAAAGCACATTTCGGCTTCATGTACTACAGCAGGGGTCTCCAACTCATTTTAGATCAGGGGCCATATACAGACCAATATGATCTCAAGTGACCAGTAAAATAAAATTCCAAACTTTTCTGTATGTTTTAGGGTGAAATAAGTTACAAAAGTAAATGACAAGCTGAAAAAAATTATATTATGAAAATGTTTATGTCTGCAAACTATCCTTTAAAAATATGAATAACATGAAAAACCAGAAATTTCTTGAGAAAAATAAGTGCATTTTTAACAATATTATGTCTCTGTTTATTTATAGATCACAGTGGATCTACAAAGACACAAAACATTTAGTAACAGGCAGATTATTGGTAAAATTGCACTCAAGTCTCTTAAGACATTTCAGGTTGATCATATTTGTTCAAGTTATTCACATTTTGTGTGAAAGGATAGTTTTTAAATATATGCACTTTCATGTAGCTTTATTTTTTACACTAAAACAAGGACCAAGAGCTGTAGTTGTTATTGTTTACAGGTTATTATGATAGTATTTTATCCACTTAAAATGATATTGGCTTTATGTGGAACCTGAACTAAAAAGATTTTGACATCCATGATTATTAATATCTTCAATGTTATTTTTGCATTTCATAAATTCATCCCATGGGACTGAATGGATCCTTTGGGGGGCCAGTTTTGGCCCATGGGCCGTATGTTTGACACCTGTGTACAACAAGATGTTATTCATGCAGCTTCTTTTTGAGTGTTGAAAAAAACATTTTGTCTTTTCCCATAAAACGATGATATAAAAAAAAGAAAAGAAAAAAGAAACCACATCAAACCACAATCATCCAAAGATAAGGATAAAAACTCTCTGGCTTGATTTTGTATTTCTTTGAACAAATCACACTTGTCTCAGTGGCACTAAGTCCAGGATGAAGTAACACTGCCTTTGCAAAAACTAGATTTGGTGGAACAGCTGCACTTGGAGAAGTGATCCGTGGTATTAAAATGACTAAATCCCTGCAAAAAGAAAATGCCACATAAAAAGACGTGTGGCATGTGTCAAAACTTGCCATTTTCAGTGTGCAGTTGCAGTTCAGGGACTGATTTTGCTCTTTTATGTAGTGAGGAGGAGTTTGAAAACCTAACACAGAGATGGAGATTTTATTATGACTCAAACGAGAAGAAAATCACACAATGAGGATGAGACACTATTACTGCTTCAGAAAGAGCCAGTCACTGCTTAAAAAAACTAAATCTGTTCATTACAACCTCCAGAAAAAATGCAGTACAGCTCAACCAACAAAGAAAGAGGTACAAACTGCATTTCAACACCACTGAAACTGTTAATATGCAATATGCAAAGCTGTATGTCGTTGATAAATTAAAGATGACATTTTATGAGACCACTCCACTCTCCTGGTGTCAAAGCATTATCATCAGGAACATTTTTGACTTTGTTGGAGTATGTCGTTGTCTGATGGCTCTTATATCCCACCCATAGTACATGATAAAATAAAATTAAATATGAAAAGCAACTGAGCAATTTTCTTTGTAGAAAATTGACCTTGTGGTACCAAAATTTTGTCTATTTACAGGCAATTTCATACAAGTAGGAGGGCTAAATGTGTGATTGACAGCTACAATTACCAATCAAAGATCAGATTCTGGAGCCTGGATGTGATTCTACTTAAAGGGGTCATATTTTGCTAAACCCACTTTTTTTTAGTCTTTTTTACATTTATTTGTGTGTTTGGACCCTAATAGTTTCAAAAGATTGAATTTGAACCCTCCAGGTGCTGCAAAGCTATCTTTATATTAATTTTGGCAAAAATGGAGTGGATTTCTACAAACTGTTCCTTCTTAATTCCTTCTTAATTTGTAACGTCTATAACTAGTTACGTCACGACATTTGCACATATAAGGTCAAGACTTCTGATGAACATTTTTCTGAGTACGACATAATTGTCAGCAGCAGCGGTTGTAGTCCTTCTATATTGTTATTTATTCTTATATATAAGAAAATAAATAAATACATACATACATACATAAATGAATGAATGAATTAATAAATAAATAAATAAATAAATAAATAAATAAATAGTCTTTTTTTATAGAAGTTAAAATCCTACAAGCCCCTTTTAGGTATATTGAGTTGAATTTATTTGTTTTTACCTTTTGGTTGTTTCATACCTGATTGTTTTGCCACATTTGTTTCACTACTTTTGCATTTCAATGAATATTTTTGAGTTTGGTACTATCAATTGGACACAATTCTAGCTGTGATGATATTTTCCAGCATTTACCAATAAATTCCAGACCAATCAATCAATCAAATCAATCAATTTCTGTCATGAAAACCACATTTTACATACTGCACTACAGTGTAAAATCATGCAATACTTTGTTTGTCTCTGTATAATCTGTGAAAATTACAATGTAGGACAAACCCTCCTAATTGCCATCTGACAGACAGTGAAATGTGGAGCTCTGTGTCCTACCACTAGAAAAAACACATTCATAATTCAGAATTTTAGAAGCTTTCTCTTGTCTAACATTGAAAACATGTTAAACACAGAGTGACCCTGTTGATGAAACATCCATCTGGACGCTCACAGAGACGGTCGTACACTTGCATTTTAATACAGTTTACGTCAGTTATATGCTTATTTGTAAAGAAAAATAAAAGTTTTTACGCTCATGAGGGGGAATATGTGTGCATTTGTGTGTTTCCCACTGTGGGCCAGGCTCCATTACATTGTTGAAGCTGCGATCAATCCCTTCTTCTATCAGATCTTTCCCCGTGTCAGGATATATCTGACAGCTACTCCAGTGAAAGACAAGTTACAGTATGTGTGTTGTGTAAAACTACTTAGCGTCTCCTCCTGACAATACAAATGTCAAAGTTACACAGCGGGTTATAAAGGACAGAGCACAGTTTCAGAGACTGACAAGTGAGGAGAATAGACAGGAAATCATTATGTGCTTCCACTGTTTGGCTTTTAGGACATTGACTGTTCATATCACAATATTGGTTCATTTCTGTCTCTACCAGGTGAAAAATAAGACTAGTCAGACTTAATAAAGCTACAATAGATTTTTTTGTTTGCCACCTTGGATAGCTGTTCATTACCAGTGTTGTGCAAGTTACTTCCACACTGTAATCCATTACAGATTACTTGTTACTGTTATTTAAAAGTAATCCCTTACCTTACAATATTACTGTCTCAGAATTGTAATGCGTTACATGACTCCTGTATTACTTTTGAGTTACATACACACTTTTATCATAAATGGCATGTACCCAGTAGAACCCCCCCCCAATTTTTTTCAACATTTTACATGTTCAAACAGGGGACGCGGCACCGAGGACGCCGGTAGATAAATCTGTAATTGATAAAGAATTCTAACTAGTCATAGAAACGTTAGCTTACCTTGTCATTGCTCATCACAGGGATCATGCTAATGCTAACTAGCTTCTGTAAAGCAGGGTTAGGGTTAGTAATGAGCATACGTCCATGTGGACAATGGACTGTCTTCTGCCGTCTTCACCCATTGACTGAACACCAACAGGAAATAGAACTTTACAGATGCATTTTTGATTCCTTAAGGTCTCGCAGTCTTGCTGTTTTTTATTTATTTATTTATTTATTTTCATTTGAGCAATTCAATTATGGGCGAAAAGTGTGTTGTAATGCAAGCGCTATTGAAAATGTACCCAGTAAAATATTACTGAAAACTGATTAGTAATGCCTTACACTACTGCACTACAGCAAAAAGTAATCTGTTACTGTAATGCATTACTTTTGTAATGTGTTACTGCCAACACTGTTGACTGCTGATTAGATTAGATTAGACAGAATATTATTGATCCTTTGGGTAAAGCCCTCAGGAAATGGGGGTTCAGAAAGCAGCACAACACTCAGTATACACACAAGAAATACCACAAGAAAAAAGCAATACAATAACATAACTATAAAAAACTATAAAAAAAACAATAGTGAAAAAAATGCAGTTCCACATTGGAAAGTCTTAGTAGAAACAAGTGGCAAAGTGGTAGTAATAAAAGTAGTAATAATAGTAAGTAACTTATCATGTTATAATATAATATAGTATGCACAATATGTATATGTGTGTATATAGTTTAATAATCACAGAATAAAAGTACTAGTAGAAACAAGTGGCAAAGCAGTAAATAAATAATAACAGTAATAAAAATAGGATTAATAAGTAGCTAATTATGTTACAATACTATAATATATAATATTATAGTATACATAATATGATTATTTATATATCCTCCTGACACCCAGGAAAGTACCAGTTTTGGCTTTTTACCTCCGCCAAGGAGGTCATGTTTTTGCCAGGGTTTGTTTGTTTGTCTGTCTGTTTGTCTGTCCGTTTGTGTGCAACATAACTCAAAGTTATGGACAGATTTTGATGAAATTTTCAGGGTTTGTTGGAAATGGGATAAGGAAGAAATGATTAAATTTTGGTGGTGATCGGGGGTGGGGGGGCCCACGGGGGGGGCCCACGGGGGGGGCGCAGACCACAAAATTTCATCAAAATCTGTCTATAACTTTTTGAGTTATGTTGCACACTAACGGACAGACAAACAGACAGACAGACAAACAAACAAACAAACCCTGGCAAAAACATAACCTCCTTGGCGTGGGGGGGCCCACGGGGGGGGGCCACTGATCAGCCTTGGCGGAGGTCTACGCTCTCCGAGTGCTTCTAGTTTACTTTAAATAATTGCCTTTATTGGAAACAGCACAATGCAACAGTTTTTTCCAGGTGCATTTTTAAATGTTTTATTGAATGGCCTATGGCATTTTTTTTTTTTCAATAAAGTTATGAAACTCTTGTCTCCTATAGAGGACAAAAATGCATTGCTGGGTCTCAGGAGGTTATATACAAGTTATAACAAAGTGATAATAGTATCAGTGATAACAGTTGTAGTAATCATAACAACATATATACAAGCAATATAAGTGTGTAAGTATGTAAGTAAAAAATAATATCACAATTTTGGTTCATTTCTGTCTCTACCAGGTGAAAAGTAAGACTACTCAGACTTAACAAAGATAAAATGAATGTTTTTGTTTGCCATCTTGGATAGCCGTTTATTACATATTTGGTTTTATGTGAAACTTTGTGCTCCTGTTCATAACATTATAAACTCAGGTTCCTAATCATGGAAAAAAAAAAGCTAATGGCTTCCCGTGCGGTCACTTAAACACCCCTGCCAGAACACTTTCCTTAGTGATACCCACCCTCCCTGCTGTCTTTCTTAATTTGACATTGAGATGTGTTAATGTGGATGATAATGTGAAACCCTGTGTGAGACAGCTGCTGGGGTGAACGGTGTCTGCGCTGAAATGAGCTGTCACTGACATTAGTTCCACAGAGAGTCGTACCGAAGAGATAAGGTCAGGGAGATAGCGGGTATTGGCATGAAGCGGGGTTGTGTATGTGTGTGAGTATCTACGTTTGTTTGAAAGAGTGGAAAGCTTCTGGCTCTAACAAATGGCCCATCATGCACTGGGGCTGAGAACGGTGTCGAGCAGCCCCCGGTGGGCCTGGTGTCAGCGCGAAAGGGAGGAAGAGTTGTGAGGAGGGAATCGGCCAAAGGCTGAAAGGGCACATGAGAGACATAACATGTAAGCTGAGGGGAAAGAAGTGTCTGGAAGATTGATACCAGACGGACAGACGCCCAGACTGGATGTAAAACAGAGGCAGTGGCTGCTGCTAAACTCACACTTTATTTCACTGGTGCTCCTGCTGCTGCTACATGCACCATCACTGTAACCCACAGGTGTCAAACATGCGGCCCGGGGGCCAAATCCGGCCCGCCAAAGGGTCTAGTCCGGCCCTTGGGATGAATTTGTGAAAAACAAAAATTACATGAAGATATTAACAATCCTTTTAGCTCAGGTTCCACATTCAGACTAATTCAATCTCAAGTGGGTCAAATCGGTAAAATACTATCATAATAACCGACAAATAATGACAACTCCCAATTTTTCTCTTTGTAAAAATCAATATTTTCATGTATTTACACTAAAAGTGTAATTTCACAAAAAAACGTGAATAACCTAAACAAATATGAACAACCTGAAATGTCTTAAGAGAAGAAAGTGCGATTTTAACAAGATTCTGCCTGTTATTAAATGTTTTGTGCATTTGTAGATCCACTGTGATCTGGAAGTTATAATGTACATGTGTAACTGATAAACTGAGGCAGAAGATTGTTAAAATTACACTTATTTTTTCAGTTTGTTCATGTTATTCACATTGTTTGAAAGGATAGTTTGTACAGGGTGTCCCATAAGTCTCCATACGTAGGAAAAATAAACGTTTCTTGACATAAACCATTTTTATTTATATAATATGCTCTATATGACTGCCATTTTGTCGGGAACACATTTCAATGTGTGTCCTCCACTGCTGAGGAACTATAAAGAAGAAATATAAAGAAATACAAGTTAGAACCATATATGTATGGAATGTATTATGTCACCTATGTATGGAGACTTATGGGACACCCTGTAGATGTAAACCTTTTCATAATGTAAATTAAATTTTTTCGCTGTAAAACATAGAGAAAAGTTTGGAGTTGACATTATTTATATATTATTATGTTATTATTTTACCAGTTCGGCCCACTTCAGGTCAAATTTAGCTGAATGTGGCCCCTGAACTAAAATGAGTGATCCATAATGCACATGTAGAAATGATAAGTTGAGACATACTATTGTTAAAATTGTACTTATTTTTCTTAAGAAATTGCAGTTTTTTCAGGTGATTCACATCTTTTTTTGTTTGGATAGTTTATAAAAGTAAGTATTTTCATAATTTAATGGGGTTTTTTGCACTTAAACAAAGACAAAAAATTTGGAGTTGTCATTATTTATAGCTTATTATGCAATTATTTTACTGGTCCGGCCCACTGCAGATCAAATTGGGCTGAATGTGGCCCCTGAAAGAAAATGAGTTTGAGGTCCCTGGTCTACAGGGTCTGTCAGGTCCACCTCTGCATGAACAGTGAGTGTACCTGCTTTGTTAGGTACCATGAATGGTACTAATGTAAAGGGGTGAAAGTGCCTGGATCAGCACTTACGTTGGTCTAAGGTTCTAAAATACATGTTTCTTTCACCGTGTATGTGTTTTTCTTGAATTTTTTATACATACTTCTTGGAATTTTTTTTTTTGCCACATACAGGAAAAAGGATTTTCTATATAGCAATAACAGGGTTTCTGCAGGTATCAGCAAATCTAATTTAATGCCATTTTTTATGTCACTTTAAACAAATGTAATGCCCATGTCCGACTGCAGATACAGTTTTATATATAGTTTTGACAGTTTACCTTCGACAGGCTTTAACCAGGTTCTGAATAGTTTCTCCTCCAACCACTTCTGCTGAAACTTGCATTTCCAGTTTTTCCCACATTTGCTAATATTCCCTATACTCTTTTACCACAGCATGAGCACGCTCACAACACGTTGCATTCCAAGCATCAGATGTTGTGACTTTGTGTATCAGCCATAAACAAGCATAAACAATAGCCAATTAAAGGGTTCCACCTGTCAATCATCACACTATACTTCCGATCAAAATTATTAAATGTTTATATAATCAAAATAAATCCTGAATAACAATGCTTTTTTCCATCAAGTGTATTTAATTTTGTAATGCTTTTTAATGCCATTTAAGGCCTTAATTTTCACAAAATCTATCTAATGACTTTTAATGCTTTTTAATGACCTGCAGAGACCCTGAATAAAAAATTTTGAAAAAATTCTCGTCTTGTTCTGGCCTTCAATAACACGCTAAGGTTGAAATTTTGTATTTCAGAGTATTTCTATGAGTGTCCTATAAAGGGTTAACCATACTGCGGTGCATACTGTGAGACTTTGTACGTATAAAGAAGTTATTTAATTATTTTTTTACTCCATTTGCATATTTTATGGTAGTTTTTATTTTACCCTATTTACATTTTATATATTTTATTTTATATTTTATCCTTTTATCGAGACCTGGGTAATTATATTTCATTCTATCATGTACCATTGATCAAATGACAATAAAGCTGAGTCTGAGAATGTGGTCAATATCAAAGAGTAGGAGGAGTGTAAAAGTTAATATGGAGGTAAAAATGTGATGTGATAGATGATAATTCTCCAGGTGACCACACTTAAACTATGAGATGCATGTTTTTTTTTTAACCATTTATAGACTATTGTGAATTTCCCTCAATGTTCTCTCTATCTATCTATCTATCTATCTATCTATCTATCTATCTATCTATCTATCTATCTATCTATCTATGTTCCATTGTTTTTGTAATGAGGCGCTGTTCAACACTCTTTTTGAATGTACACTGTTGACCATAAAGTTGAAAAAAATTTGTTTTCACACACATTTCTCATTTTATTCCTATTTACACATCAGTATTCACATTAGACCAGCTGCAATGATTACATATTGAGTCCCAGTTATGCTTTATCTATCAAGAAGAAATCACATTGTCACAGTCATTTCATGAGAAAAGGTAAAAATAGTTTAATCCAACTTTATGGACGACAGTGTACATATGTTCTCTACAAACCCTGACGTTCATGGATCAGTTTCAAAACCCTGTTCCCGTAACTTTGTTATTAATTTCATGACATTCTACTGAGTTTTGGATCATTATTAGTTATTATTGACTCTAGGAACTCATAAATAGCAGCATCAATAATCCACATACCTGAGACAGGAAAATGTGTTTATTATGCCAATTGTGCATAATGCCTCTAATTTGAATCGTTGCTGTTGTATGTGCAATATTCAAATGAACAGTCTACACTTAAATTAGCATCTGCTTGACAGTAACAACACAATGATGTTTTTGGGTTTTTTTTAATAGAATTGTGAATAACGTTTGGAAATAAAGGGTTAATGTCCTCTTCTTGAGGAGCACATGTCCCCCAGGCCTCTGTGAGACCCTTGGAGAAATCAGTGAAGCAATAGTACTTCCACTTGTGTGTGTGTGTGTGTGTGTGTGTGTGTGTGTGTGTGTGTGTGTGTGTCCTGCACAACTCAGGATCCACATTCACTGAGTTAAGTTTGTTATGAGATGTAGCTCAAAACCTCTTAAAATTCACAAAGCCACTTGGTGTAATTAAGAGAATGGAAATGCTGAGATGACAAACTGACATAAATATGTGTTAATTGCAAAGTCGTTAAAATGGGATTTGCAGTGTCTTTATCTCACTCAAACTTGGATTGTTGTAATGTTTTGCTGGAACAACTTTTGCTTCTTAAAACTACGTGAGGACACTAAAAACTCTGCATGTATTTCATCCCTTTTCATTTCCATTACATATAACATCGGCAGCTTTTTGCCAAAATAGTGACATCATACATTTCTGCAAATTACCTGTAAACGACATATCATTAGCACCAAACACTATGTGGACAAAAGTATTGGGACGCGTTGAATTCAGGTGTTTCTTTTCTAACAGGGGTCTGAGATAGAAAACAATAATGACAAATGTCATAATATAGCTTATATTGGGATAAATATCATTGCATTGGTTTGATTTAAATTGTTATCTTTGCTTCCAAAATGCCTCAGAGATGGTTTTTACTTAATTTCTCTCAATACAGATTTTTTTTTTTAAATTTCTACCCTGCCCCCCGAGGGGGAGGCAAGGAGTATTGTTTTTGATTCGGTTTGTTTGTTTCTTTGTTTATTAACACTCTAGCAGTAAAACTATTGATTGAATTCATACCAAATTGGGTTTATAGATTGCCAGTGACCCAGAATAGATGTGGTTACATTTTGAGAGAAGTAGGTCAAAGTAAAAAATTTTTATGAATTTTTAAAATCTTTTTTCTTCTCCCATTTTCTGATAATGGGCAAAATTTCAAATGTCTATAAAAACATCAATTTTGTTTAAATTTACTTCAAACTTGGCACATATATAGAGGCAGTTGATATGCTGACATCAGCACATGCACAGACACGATGGCATCAGCTGGATCGATGCCAAAATAAGCTACAATACATGCGAAGGGAAGGGTTTGTTGTGCCTGGCACCACTTGTTTTTTTTTGTGTTTTTTTTGTTATATACATGACTATGCTTTTAAATGTTCTCCTGCTAAATTTCTAAAATATGTTTTGTGCAACTAACCATCTACTTTCTTCACATCTCACTTAGTAATGAAAAATCTTCCATTAAATTTTAAGGAAATAGTGATGTTTGTAAACTATATGGACAAAAATATTGGGGCACATCATGGCCACAGCTGTTCATGCTGATCTGAGATATAAACATCAAAATTAGTCATCACTATGTTGTTTATGAAAATATAAAACTCTAATATGACATTTTTCATGGGTTTTTTTTCATCCTAGACCCTTGTTTGAAAAGAAACACCTGAATTCAACGTGTCCCAATACTTTTGTCCATATAGTGTATGACTTTTATGCTATTATGCTATGAGGCTAACAGTATGTAATCTCAATATTTCTGAACCGCATCTATGTTTATAGATAAATACATATTCACTTTGAGTGTTTCAACGACTCATGCACTTGACATTTTTGAGGAAAAGAATAAGCTGTAAAAACAACCACGTCTCTGAAAAACAGCATCATCAAACTTTTTATGTCTACAACTGATAGCACTGGGTAAGGGTTAGGAAAACATACCGCGTCTCCAAAGATGTGATAAAAAAAAAAAAGACACACAGCATAATTGATAATGTTTATAGATCCCCCTCAGTCATAATACGGACCATCTAAAATCATAGTGTTTTAGCTCTCTGAATAATAGCTAGCGATGTTTGTTTTTACCCAAAGAGTTCAGTGACCTCATTAAAAATAGTTAAAAGAACATCTCCTCTAGCATCTGGAAATACTAATATTGTTCTATTCAGTGGCTTATGTGTTTACGTATGCTTCAAAATAAAAAAAAAAAAAAAGAACTCACCATTCTGTCAGTGAAGCTCAAGAGTCAATTCTCAGAAAACTACCGTCTTTTCCAACCATAACCAAAGTACTTAAACACCTAAAAACTTACAGAAATCTGAGTACAGCTGTACTCTGATCCTGGATTTTGTCTGTTACCGCATTCACCACCTGCTCTTCCATAGTAGTGTAGTAATAGTCCAAAAGTCCTCCTCAACACTAAGCTGTTTTTACTTCTCAAATGTCATGAGTAATGAGCAAAGCTATGTGAAATGCAGAGATGTAACAAAAAATACAAAATGAGACAAAAATGACATAAGCAGAAAACATAGATGGAACAAGTAACAAAAAAATTCAGTCCTGAGGAGACATGAAATGGATCATTTTGGGCCTTATTTAAACTCCAAAACTTTGGAAACCACCAGGGTTGAATCTATTTTCTGAAAATTGTGAGAAAGGCTTAAATCGCAAATACCTCTGGTGACCTTTCTTGCTCAGCAAAAATTCTAACTGTAACCTGTTTGCTTCTTGTAATACATTAACTGTGAATGTGTTTCTCCAGTCAGAACTAAAGTGATTTTGACATCTTTGACCGCTGATATCTTCAGTGTAGGGCTGGGCGATATAGAAAAAAAACATATCATGATAAATTTTTTTTCATATCAGACAATATTGATATGTATCACAATATAAATCAAATCACTATTTTTTGTCAAGCTTGAATTTTCTGTTACTCATAACTTAGTTGTGACGACATCAGAGAGAGAGAAAGAAATACATACAGTACTTTGCGAAACTTATGGAGAAGTCCCTCCCTCCACTCTTAGAATTGCCCCCCCCACACGCTTTATCCATGAGTTTCAGTTACATGACCATATGTTGGTAGTGCGGTAGGCTCGTACCTCAATCCCCCCCATCTGTCGATCTGTGTGTACCTCCGTGCCATAAGTAGCGTAAACCTAAAGTGAAACAACATGCTTTGACCGTTGGACTCCTGGCTTTTATGCCTCTGTCGTATGCCACAATTGAAACTATTCGCACCCTACTTTTCAGTAACCCGGTTGCCCGAGTTCTTGGTCATATTTTCTCTCGAGGGAACACTCATAACCTCCTGCTGTGGCCCAAACATTAGCATGTGTGCTGCAGCTCTTACGTCTGTGCTGTGTGCGTCAACCTAACTTGCCGTGGCTCTAGCGTGATTAGTTCGGTGCGGTGCTACTTAACTATGATTGGCTGTTCTCATGCATTCATTTATTTTCTGAACCCACTGTATCCTCACTAGGGTCTCGGGGGTCGCTGGAGCCTATCCCAGCTACTTATGAGCGAAGGTGGAATACACCCTGGACATGTCACCAGTTCATTGCAGGGCTGACATATAGAGACAAACAGTCACTCTCACATTCACACCTATGGGCAATTTAGGTCAGGGGTCTCAAACATGCGGCCCGGGGGCCAAATGTGGCCTGGCAAATGTTCTAATCCGGCCCGTGGGAGATGAATTTGCAAAGTGCAAAAATTCCACAGTCCTGAATTGAATTAAGCAAAAAAAAAAAAAAAAAAAATAGCTTGAATTAAGGAAAAAAATTTGAATTGAGCAAAAAAAAAAGTTCAATTAAGTTAAAAAAAAAAAAATAATAAATTAAGACAAAAATAATCTTGAATTAATAACTTCAAATTTTTGTCTTTGTTTTAGTGCAAAAAATAACATTAAATTATGAAAATATTTACATTTACAAACTATCCTGTAACAATAAAATGTGAATAACCTGAACAAATATGAACAACCTGAAATGTCTAAAGAAAATGAAGCACAATTTTAACTATTTTCTGCCAGTTACTAAGTGTTTAGTGTCTTTGTAGATCTGATCCATAATGCACATGTAGAAATGATAAATTGAGGCAGAATATTGAATGAATGAATGAATGAATGAATGTTTATTTCAGTTAAATACAAAACACATACATATTAAAAAAACAAACAAACATAAAATGAACACAATTGGTAACTGAAAAAGAAAGAAGCTGAAGCCAGAGGCTTATTTCTGTTTCTCCTGTTATTATATTGTTAAAACTGCACTTATTTTTCTTAAGAAATTTCAGTTTTTTCAGGTTATTCACATCTTTATTGTTTGAATAGTTTATAAAAGTAAATATTTTCAGAATTTAATGGGTTGTTTTGCACTAAAACAAAGAAAAAAATTTGGAGTCGTCATTATTTATAGGTTATTTTGTTTTGTTTTTTTACTGGTCTGGCCCACTTTAGATCAAATCGGGCTGAATGTGGCCCCTGAAAGAAAATGAGTTTGAGATCCCTGATTTAGATTAACCAATTAACCTATCAGTGCATGTCTTCGGATGGCTGGAGGAAGCCAGAGTACCCGGAGAGAACCCATGCAGACAAAGGGAGAACATGCAAACTCCATACAGAAGGCTCCCATTGCTGTTGGAATCGAACCCAAGACCTTCTTGCTGTGAGGCATGAGTGCTATCCACTGCACCACCGCGTCTGGCTGTTCTCATGTCTGTCAAAACATGGACAAATGTCGAAGTTTTATCGAGCATGTCTCATACTTCTATAGAGGAAAAGTTATATTGCGATACATATCATTGTCGTTTTATCGCCCAGCCCTACTTCAGTGTAATTTTTGCATTTCATAAATTCTTCCCACGGGTCGGACTGGACGCTTTGGCAGGCTGGTTTTAGCCCATGGGCCATATGTCTGACACCCCTAATGGTGTCTCAGATTGACACTGTCATTGCTTACACAAAGGAAAGCAATAACAACGTCGGCACATGTACACATCAGTCAGAAAGAATGAAGTTAAAGGTTACACTTAAGTGTCGCACCAGGATGAGAAAACAGAGAGGACACGAGTGATAAATGAGAGTAAGAGGAATGGGACACGTAGTCTGTAGGATGTATCATGCATAGAGAAACAGCGCGGGGAGTTGTGTTTCACTTAGAGAAATGAACGGAGGAGAAAGAGGGTGAGGGACAGAGATGAAGGATGAGAGGGAGGAAGTCCGACGAGAGCGAAGGAGGAGGAAACAGAATGAGTGATGAGAAGGTGGAGACAGAGGCACGAGGAGAGAGGAGAGGGCGGCAAAGAGAGAAAAGAAAGATGAGAGGGACGGAGAATAGATGAGACACACAATGTGAGCAGAGAGGTGAATACAGAGTGAAGGAGTGGAGAGAGAAACCAGGAAAGTAGAGAGGCTGATGAAGGGAGAGGTCGAGAGAAAAACACAAGGTTCATTTTAGAGTTTTATGGCCCTGTGTTAAGCCTGAAAATACTCTTAACTCTGTAAAACCTGACGTGCCATCGCTGACATATACAGTTTGGATGGCTGTAACTCATTCACTGTTTGTCCCATTGGAAAAATTCCAGTGGTTTCTGAAACCTGAGACTTTACAGCAGGGGTGTCAAACTCATTTTAGTTCAGGGGCCACATTCAGTTACATTTGATCTGCAGTGGGCTGGACCTGTAAAATAATAACATAATAATATATAAAAAATGTCAACTCCAAACTTTCCTCTATGTTTTAGTGTGAAAAAAGTAAAATTACATAATGAAAATTGTTTACATCTACAAACAATTCCTTTAAAACAATGTGAAGAACGTGAACAAACTGAAAAAAATAAGTGTAATTTTAACAATACTTTGCTTCAGTTTGTCTTTTACAGACATAATATTGTTAAAATTGCACTTCCTTCTCTTAAGACATTTCAGGTGGTTCATATTTGTTCAGGTTATTTACAGTTTTTTTGCGAAATTATACTTTGTTTTAGTGTAAATACATGAAAATGTTTATATTTACAAAGAGAAACATTTGGAGTTGTGTGTGTTTATAGGTTATTACCGTAGTATTTTAGTGATCCGACCCACTTTAGATCATATTGGTCTGAATGTGGACACTGAACTAAAATGATTGTTAATATCTTGGTGTAATTTTTTGCATTTTACAAATTCATGCAAAGGGCCGGACTAAACCCTTTGGTGGGCCAGATTTGGCCCCCGGGCCGCATGTTTGACACCTGTGCTTTATAGGCTTTATTAGATCATTGCGATAATTTCACTCACGTCTGTACTAGAAGCTGGAGGGTCAAAACATGGTGTTCGAAATCTCTCTGACAGGACATTTTAGAGATAATTTGATAGATTAGTGTTGCTAAATGAAACAAATTTTTACTTTTAAATTCATTTTTGCTTTAGTTGGACCATAAGGGATTATCCAAAACAAGGAGCTACTTTATGTTGAAATAAATGTTGGAATGGCGATCAACTAATGTTCGCTCTCTGATGGGACATTACTGTGTTCTGACCCTGGAGAAGAAGCCCTTTTAGCAGTATTATAACATGCAGTAAATTGTAAATGATTGCAAGACTTTGAAAGCTCTAAGTGCTCTAGAAAAGTGGGCAAAAGGACTCACTCACAGCTTTCTAACCTTTTTATAGACAAAATAAAAAAAAAAGAGCCCATTTTAGGCTTAAGGTTTAAAACGGGGGTCTCAAACTCATTTTCTTTCAGGGGCCACATTCAGCCCGATTTGATCTCAAGTGGGCTGGACCAGTAAAATAATAACATAATAACCTATAAATAATGACAACTCCAAATTTTCATCTTTGTTTTAGTGCAAAAAAACCCCATTAAATTATGAAAATACTTACTTTTATAAACTATCCAAACAAAAAAGATGTGAATAACCTGAAAAAACTGAAAGAGAAAAAGAAAAATCAGTGCAATTTTAACAATATTATGCCTCATCTTATCATTTCTACATGTGCATTATGGATCGGATCAACAAAGACACTAAACACTTAGAAACAGGCAGAAAATTGTTAAAATTGTGCTTGATTTTCTTTAAACATTTCAGGTTGTTCATATTTGTTCAGGTTATTCATGTTTTATTGTTAAAGGATAGTTTGTAAATGTAAATATTTTCATAATTTAATGTTTCTTTTACACTAAAAACAAGACAAAAATTTGAAGTTGTCATTTTTTACTGACATAATGTCATATTATTTTTTTCACATCAAACCCAGAAGAAAATATGGAGTCATTATTTTTTATAGGTTATTATGCTGTTACTTTACTTGAGATCATATTGGTCTGTATGTGGAACCTGAATGAAAATGAGATCAAAAGCACTTTGCAAATTCATCCCACAGGGTGGACTGGAACCTTTGGTGGGCTGCATTTGGCTCCTGGGCTGCATGTTTGAGACCCCTGGTTTATAGGCTTTACTGGGTTATTATGATAATTTCACCCACACCTGTACTACAAGCTGGAGAAGAAGCCGTTTTAGCAGTATTATAACATGCAGTAAATTGTAAATGACTGCTAGATTTTGAAAGCTCTAAGTGCTCTGGAAAAGTGGGTAAAATGACTCATTCACAGCATATTTTCTAACCTTTTTATAGTCAGAATAAAAATTTTAAAAAAAAGTCCAGAAGGCCCATTTTAGGCTTAAGGTTTAAAGGGTTAATGAATGAGTGAAAAAATGGAAATTAAATCTCATTGTACAGACTTATGACAAAGTCCAATAAAAGGGGATTTTGGGGATTAGATATAGATATTCTGTGCAGTTTAATAAAGTATGCAATGTAATCATTTGTGTCAGTCAAGGGAAGAGTCTGTACAGTATGAGCTTCTTCCATGAAAATGTGATTGTGAATGCGGTGGTTCTCTAAAACATCTAATCCCGCGTTTCAACTACGTGGAACCAGCTTGACTTGACTCAGGTACTATTCCTGGAGAACTTTTCTATTACAGGATAAAACCGACTTTAGAGTACCTGATGTCACAGCAACACGGTGCGTAACTTCCATGACGTCTGCTCAGAGTTGCCAATAAACTCGCTTGTTGCGTGTTGCCTCGTCAAGCACACGCTGAATTTTTCTGTCAGCCGCCAAGGACAGAAACATCTGAACCTTCTCAACTGACCACGGTGTAGTTTTGCGGGCTGTCCTCATGTGGATTAACCTACCAGTATATTTACTCTAAACTTCCGAATCTGTTTTTTTAGCTTACCGGCCAACAGGCCATAAGCTATTGTCGTCATGCGGCATCCGTCGGCGTTGTCTGTCGTTGTCTGTCGTTGTCCGTCGTCGTCTATTACAAAACTTTCAATCGTCTTCTTCTCCGAAACTACAATTCCGATTGACTTCAAACTTGGTATCCAGCTTCTTTATGATGATGTCAACAAAAGTTAGTGAAATTATTTGGATCCAGATCTGATTCTGGATTTGGTGCGACTTTGAAAAATTTCCCCATTATAAGAGATAGGAAGTGGATCGATGTAATAACTCAGTAAATACAGGATGGGGAAGCAAAATTTACGATATTTTGAGGCAGGGATTGAAAGACAGTGTATGACCAATTAGTTTATTGAAAGTCATGAGAATTTATTTGCCACAAGAAAATTGACATAATAGAAAATGTTTTTATTCTATGTGTCCTCCTTCTTTCTCAATAACTGCCTTCACACGCTTCCTGAAACTTGCGCAAGTGTTCCTCAAATATTCGGGTGACAACTTCTCCCATTCTTCTTTAATAGTATCTTCCAGACTTTCTCCTAATAGTTTTGCTCATAGTCATTCTCTTCTTTCCATTATAAACAGTCTTTATGGACACTCCAACTATTTTTGAAATCTCCTTTGGTGTGACGAGTGCATTCAGCAAATCACACACTCTTTGACGTTTGCTTTCCTGATTACTCATATGGGCAAAAGTTTCTGAAAAGGTATGGATAATAGTGTTAGGTATGATTATGACATCAATATATGTTTGGTTTCAAAACAATTGACGTAGTGCCTGCTGAGAAAAAAACAACTAAATGTTCATTGTAAATTTTGCTTCCCCACCCTGTATAAATGATATCCAGTGTAAATTTCTACAGTCCAGCCCTGATGAGGAGATGACCAAAACATAATGCCCACATGCTGATCAGGATCTTCTTCTGGATGTGGGAGCTTACGGAAAATTTAACATGGGCTCTTATGGGGAAAAATTTCAATCGTCTTTTTCTCCTAAACTACAGTTCTGATTGACTTCAAACTTGGTATACAGCTTCTTTACGATGATGCCAACACAAGTTATTGAAATTATTTTGATCCAGATCTGATTCTGGATTTGGTGCGACTTTGAAAAATTTTCCCATTATAACAGATAGGAAGTGAATTGATCCAATAAATCAGTAAGTATCAATGATATCAAGTTGGAATTTGAATTTTTTACAGATCTGATTGGAATATGACCAAAACATGGGCTATTTCTGTAATAGAATAAATACACAGAACTGGTGATAATAAATGGCATCTGGATACATTTCCCAAAGCTTTTAGTTTGGCCGGTAAGCTACAAGGCCATTGGTCCTATTTTTTAAAATGGCGGGTCACACATTGATGACGCAGAGACACCTTTCTGACCAATCAGTGATCTACAGTGCTTACAAGTCACGTTTTAGTATGTTTTGGAACTTTGGCCGAGCAGATACCAAAAAGCTAGAGCTAAGTATCAGATTCCAGGTTCTTTTACGTAATGGTAACGCAAAAAGGCTGAGTCGAGTCAAGTCGAGCTGGTACCACATAGTGGAAACGCGGCATAAATATATCCCATTTTTCTATATCTTCATCATCATTTATAATGCACTGGCCATTATTGACGTATGAATCATTAATGATTTGTATCTGATATCCTCAGTAGTTTTTCAAAGTTCAACTGGATTGGTTTGGGTCATTAACATATAGGGAAAAACAACCGGCACAGACCACTCCCCCTTCCAGCAAATAGAGCTGATGAAGTCTCTTGGATGAGAGATGAAACGTTTTCAAGAACAAAACCAGTCCAGTTAAACTTCAAAAAACTACTAAGGATGAACGATGACCCAGAAAAAGGAGAACTTAGACTTCTTACACGATAATGAACAAAAACTAGGAGTTTGCATGTTTTTGTGGGTTCTCTGGGTATTTCAGCTTCCTCCTGACATCCAAAAGACATGCATTTCACCAGGTTAATACTTCTCTGTTTCCTACATGTTGGGCTTGTGTTCAAACGGTGACATATCCAGGATTTTGCGACAGACTCCAGCCCCTACATGACCCTCTAGAAGATTAAACGATTACAGAAAAGGAATGAATAAACCAAAACTAAATCCCATTTTTACAAGAGTTCACATAAGGAACTAAAATAAACATCTGCAGTTTAATTCTTCTCATATCCATCTGGAATAAAAGAAGACAGATCAAATGTCCACAATATGTCAACACTGTTTTGTTTTTCTGCAGTCCGCTGCGCAACTGAAAGAAACAACACCACAATATGCGTGTAGATAAAAGAAAAATCAAGTGGCTTACAAATGTATCTGTCATTTCTAACCACGGTTCAGGAACAGAAATTAAAGGAATGAAAATCGAGTAGCGACTTGATTTTCAAACTCTACTAGACAAAAAGGAACAGAAATGAAAAATTCATATAGGCCTTAGTTTTCTTTCTCACCTTCATAAAACAGAATATATATATTTTTTAACATGCTGCTATTATTACTGAAATTAAAAAATGGCCTTCGTTCTCTTCTCACTGGTCTTCGTACCTCTGTGGCGCAGCGGCAACTTTTCATGGGTTTTCTTATTCTTGTTATTGATAGAAATGACGATAAATAAAAGCTATAGTATCTGTCTTCACGGAGTCATTTTGCTGCTGCTGTTTCTAATACTGTTTGAATGCGAGCCTCCTATCGCTGCCTCCGCTGATTGTCATATTAATCTTTTAAACGTTCCCTAATGAAACTATTGATTGATTGTGTCACTGTATTATCTATCAGTTCAGCTGCAGTGGCTTTAGAATACTGAGTGACTATAGCTCATGATTTATTAATTACTGAAGGTGATTATCTGACCTCAGGATTTTTGTCTTCTCTCCGTCTTCCCGTACCTTCCTCTCCCATCTGTCTTCCCTCCTGTCAAACCTCTGCTCCTCTCATCTTCCATCTCTCTACCCCCCCACCCCCCCCACCCTTGTTGCTTTGCCTCTCTACCTCAGGGCGAGTGTTCCTCCAAGTGTTACAACATGTTCATCATAGAGACGGTGTGCGTGGCCTGGTTCTCCCTGGAGTTCGTGTTGCGGTTCATACAAGCCCGAAGCAAGCTGGACTTCATGCGCGGACCGCTCAACATCATCGACGCCATGGCCATCCTGCCGTACTACGTCTCCCTGGTGGTGAACGAGGAGGATCCGGCCCTAGACCACGAGAGGCCGGGGGGAGGTAAGGGCTACTTGGACAAGCTGGGCCTGGTGTTGAGGATCCTGCGAGCGTTGAGGATTCTTTACGTGATGCGGCTGGCTCGCCACTCTCTGGGCCTGCAGACGCTGGGGCTGACGGTCAGGCGAAGCACGCGGGAGTTCGGCCTCCTCCTGCTTTTCCTCTGCGTAGCCGTCACACTCTTCTCCCCGCTCGTCCACTTGGCTGAGAGCGAGCTCACGGGCGCCCATGACTTTAGCAGCATCCCCGCCTCCTACTGGTGGGCCATTATCTCCATGACGACAGTGGGCTACGGCGATATGGTGCCCAGGTCCATCCCGGGGCAGGTCGTAGCTCTGAGCAGCATCCTCAGCGGGATCCTCATCATGGCCTTCCCTGCTACCTCCATCTTCCACATGTTTTCCCGTTCCTACCAGGAGCTCAAGATGGAGCATAACCGGTTGTTCAAAGAGGAATGCGCTGCAGCCGCGGCCGCCGCTGCCACCGGGGATCTGCAGGAAGTGGGAGGCGACGGAAGAGGAGTTGAAGGAGTAGAGGTCGCAGCTCCACCTGGTCTAGGATTACGTGTGGACAAGGATAATATGCACTCGCTGGAGTCTCTGGCTCTGTTAGGGAAAGGCGAAGTTGCAGGAAATAACAACCACAACCTGCCAGCAGCCGCCTTCTGAACCGCAGTACTCTGACCGACTCAATCCTTAACTTCCAAGAAGATACATTTTTGGTGTTGCGTACAACGACTGTGAAGTGGCCTCCCATCCGATGAGGTTTTTGGAGATATCTATATTCCATTGGCATACAGGAGATTAAATAAACAGCATTTCTTTTACTTCTCAGCCCATTTACTCTATATGTGCAACTTTAAGAGCACACTGTTGACTGCACAGGAACTCAGACTCATTAAAGCCCTTTAAATCGGACGGTCCAGTTGTTTCTGACTGAGCAGAAAGCCTCCGCAGCAATATTAGTAACCGGCTGCTTCCATAAACATGCAATATTCAATCCAAAGTTGCTTTTCCTTCCACTGTGAAAATACTTACAAAGTCCAACTGCAACTTTTAATTTATTCTTACTTTTTATTAATATGTTGCCTACAGTATGATCTCAAAATGCGTCTCATACTATATTCTGTACTTTTCTTGCCATGATCTCAAAGAAGTGCTCCTCTTAGTTTATTTTTGAGAAGCCTGAAGCCATGTTCTGAGAAGAAATATAAACATACCGATAGTTTTGATGTATATCCATCTTTCTCTAATATATATTTGTAATGCTTGGACTCCAAAGAGCTGATGGTTTCTGGATTCTGTGCAATGAATTTAAGGTAAACTGAGGGACGGTGTGTATAAGTAAAAGTACAAATTGTTTTTTAATCAGCTGATAAGGAAATGAAAAGAAGGGGAGAAAGGAGGAGTGTTTGTGTTACAGAGAGAGGATGAGTGAGTGAGACAGAATGAGCGCTAACAACCATGAAATGTACTTTGCAACGCTCCAAATAAAAGCTCTCCTAGTAATCTGAGAGAAATCCATTTTCTGAGCTGTAGTTTTTTGAGTTTGTTCTGAGTATGACCGTCTAATCTCTTGGGCTGGCCCGGGATGCTCAATCAGAGTCTTTTAGTCGTGTTGCTGAAAATTTCTGAGAAAAGAAACAGAAACAGCTGTCCTAGCCAGGCACACAGATAAGTATTCTGTGAACAACAACTCTGCGACAATCCCCTTCTTACATCACCTCCTTGTTTTCATGTGCACAATTACACCACAGTGGAACGGAGCCAAGGCTCTGTACAAATCTGCGGTTTTTAGAAGGGGAATCTCTGTAATGCGATGCAACTAGAGAATCTCTGCTTAACATTCCTCCCTCAGGTCTGGAATAAACCAATCTTCTCATCCTCGGGGTGGGCTTCGGAATGGGTGGGGGTCATCCTTATTTTTCTTAGAGGAGTGGTCAGCCCCATCGTGGGGTTCAATAAGGATATGGAGGCACGCAGAACCATGCCAGATGTGAATGTAATCTAGATTAAAGTTGGGATTAAACGGGTTACTGCCTGAAACTCAACTACATCCAGTTGCTTTAAATTTGATTTGGTGGCGTGCCCCCCTCCCCCTCCCTCCCTCAACGATCCCAGTGACTCCAGTGCAATTGCTTTTTGTGTATTACCCATATGGCATCCCATTTCTACCGCTATAGCTGTGGTGAGATTTACTGGGAGAATACAGTTTTTAATGGGAGCTCCCACGGTAACATATGGCAGAGTGTATCTATCCGAATTGAGGCAATCCAACTTTGCATGATGAGATGATAGATTACACAGATTAAGGTTATTATCCATCTGTACACCCTATATTTTAAGAGGTCTTGATATTGTAACAAACAAAATCTTTATTGTGTTTCAGGGGGATGATCATAACTCACAAAGATCATCGTTTCAACTGGTCCGGAGATAACACTTCCCTACATTGCCAATAAAATTCCACATTATGTAATAAATATGCTTTTTGGTGTTCATAGAGGTAGATTTCAGCGTTCACAGTGTTGGGACAGACACTAAACTCTGCCATGAAACCGCATTCACATTTCAACATCTCAACTGTGGAATATTTTTCGCCGTCTTGCTGAGAGTTTCGTAAGAACAAAACAAATGGCGGTAAAGTGTTTGAGCCAGGAGATCGTCAGCATCGATCTAACCTATCTTACCTTAACACTAGAGCTGCCAAAAGTGTCAAATTTACCCATGCAATATTTGTAATTCACAAAAATGTCTGCTGCCATTGTCGTCATAAAGGAATATCTCAAATCACAAACTAAGTTTATTTTATTATCACTGTTTTTTTTTTGTTCTGGTTTTATAATTCAAGTGTCTTTGAGTACACATCACTTTCCGTAGTCATCAGTATAAATGAGTCTAAAATGACAGTGAATATTGATATTAACTCATAAAGACCCAAACAGCCACTGATGACCAAAACCATCTACTGATCTAAAATGATCAATAACTCCTGATCCAGTAATCTTATCAATACATGTAAAACATTGGTGTAAAATACAGTTTTTCGTCTTTTCATAGTCATCAGATATGACCCATTTGGACGTTCAGAGGCTCCGTAGCGAACGTGGAAACACCGTCATCTTCTACAACATTGATTCACCAGTAAAACCCATGGAGTTGGATCAATGACAGTGGATGGAGACACTTGGTTTATGTTCAGTTAATGATATATTTTACTGAAAAAGTCACTTATTCTTCAGTTTTCTCTGTTTTGATACAATAACCCTCAACTTTTATGAAAGATCCACATGATCACAAAATTTAATATAGGAAAAACACCTGATGTTCATTGAAAAAACACAAAATACAGAAGATAATGTAATAAATGGTGATAAATCTATTAAGAAAGGTTAAATATAGACAAAAATTTATTCAGGAACTGACAAAAAAGTACCACTGGGTCCTATTTGGGTTAAAGGAAAATATCCTCATATATGTGTTTTTAATGCATTTACTCTTATCTAATGTCAATTAATGTTGATGTTTTGACATATATTTCAGATCATAAACAAATACTGCTGCATAAAAACCTATGGTGTGAATGTCAAAAATGAATGTATTTCAATAGGGGTAAAAAGACCCAGTGGCTGTTACAGGTACAAATGCCTTTTTTGCTTAATTACCACCACTAGGAGGTATTGTGATCACTTGTCTTTGTGTGTTTGTTTGTGTATTTGCATGTTTGTTTGATTGTTAGCAACTTTACAGGAAAACTATTCCAACCATCTTTACCAAATTTTACCCACAGATAGGCCTAGGCCCTGAGACGAACCCAATAAATTTTGGGCCAAGTAGGCCAAAGTTCAAGGTCACAGCAAGGTCACAAAATCTATAATTTTCCTATCTGTCATCATTGAGCAATTTTCGAAAATTCATAAAAAATTAAAAATGACTCCGATTAGCCTCCAATTTGATCCACCTGTAGCTTATAACAATATCTTGTATCTGGCTCAAGATTGTCCACATCCACTGTGGAATGTGGACTCTGTGGACATTTCAATTTAACATTGAAAATCCCATTTACCACACATTTTTCATTATAACTCAACAAATATTGATTGGAAATCAATATAATTTGACATACACATGACTGGTACCAAGCTTCAACTTTTTCTGCTGTATGGAACAACCTTGAAACTGTTTAATTTAAAAAGAAATAGTCGATCCACACATGCACACCGTTCAGGGTGCTTGGCGGAGGTTTGCGTTCTCTGAACACTTGTTCAAGATTTTTTTTTTTTCTTAATTCAAGCAAAAAAAAATCTCCCAGTGGAACAAGTGAAAATTATGTTGGTAAGATTTCTTGAAATAAGATTTTCAAGATCTATTGTCTAAAAATAAGTTCTTATATCTCACTTAAAAGTTACTCTTTAGGTGATTCTGTCTTATTTTAAGTGTGATGAGATATTTTGACTAGAAATGAGGAAAATACACTTGTAAGATTTAGATTTTTGCAGTCAACTGAAAAATAATTACTCCTGTACAGTATAGATAACCAAAATTTCTACTTCAGTAAGGTAACAAAGTATTTGCACTTCATTACTTGACATCTCTGCCAATGAATGAATGAACATGTTCAATCTGCACACACATCACCACAGTGTCTGAGCGTCACTATTCCACCCGTCTTCCAATCTTTATCCTACGCAAAACTATCTTCATCCCGACTTGTGTTTCTAAGCATGAGTCAGATAAATGTACAACACTTTATCTGTGTCACTGTAACGTCCAAACATCTCAAAGGCTAATGGGCTCATTCCAGTGTATGAATCACAGATGAACAATTGGAGAATTTCCACACAAACCTCCTGTTATATTTACTCCTGAGACATTAATCAAATTACTTGTGTTAATTGAATGTCCTCAACGTGCAGCCACTGGAAATGCATTTAAATTAGTGCTTTTTAAGGCACTTGTCTCTGATACTTCACTGAGAGCAAACTGAGTATGATTAGCATGAGGCTAATAAGGCCTCTAACTGGATTTTAAATGGCAAAACTGTGCAACTCATATTTTCCTAATTACAATTACACTTAAAAGGCCTGTAGAGAGCTGACACATTACTCGCCGTTTTAAGTGAAACATTATACATCATTCTTTATTGTGAAGATTTATGCTCTTCTAATGACTAAATTAAGCTGCATGGGAGAAAGAAAAATACTTTTATTTTTACACTGACTCTCCTCTTCTTCTAGTTCTCTCAGACTGGTTCAGGCAAGTAAACGGGGAGGGGGGGGGGTTGTTTCTGGGGAGCTCATTGGGATGGATCACCTTTCTAGATGCTCTTTCAGCCTTCTCTTTGGATCTTGTCTGCAGGCTCATCACATACTTTCATGCTGCCAGAGACATATACAACAGCAGTCCCCCTGCTGAACACAAATGGCACAGCTCTTTCAGTTTCGAGCCAACATTCTTCATCAAATAGTCGTTAATTTGCATCAGAAACATAAATAATGCAATATTAAGTATGTCAAATTCCACTCCATTGTTCCGAAAGTGAAACGTGTAAACAAATCCATCATATCTTTGTACGTATAGACACATGTGGTATCTCCTATTCTCTTTCTTTTGGTTTTAACACACACCTACTCACATTTGAGACTTGCGGTTTTTAGTGGGAGTTTTCTTGCTCATTGAGAGTCTAAAGGTTAAAGGGGTTACCGCATGCATTCATTGTTCCATCATGTGGGCGTTTGGAAGCCCATTGTGACTGTGATTAAGGCTGTACAAATAAACCTAACTTGCAAATGTGCATCACTGCTACTGCTGCTGCTGCTGCTGCTGGAAAGAAAATAATGATGAAGACCTGAGGAGGTAGAGCATGATGGAAACTGAAGACCAATAGGCATATATTACCATTTCCATCACCATATTGCTACTATGATGTTAAAAAAATTGCTTAAGGAAGTTTAATGACATTCTCAAACCACTCTGTCATCCTCCACACCTTGAGAGAAATAGAATTCTTTCAAATTCTCCGTGAAAACATTTATATGTAAATCCAACCAAAGTCTCTTTAAAAACCCAGTCTGATTGTGGCATTTTCAATTTATGTTTTTCGCTATATTTAACTTTTCTTAAGTGGTTGATCATTTATTTATTATAATGTTATCCTCTGTATTTTGCTGTTTTTTCTGTCAATATTTGGTATTTTCCTATAATTAATTCACTGATCATGTAGATGTTCATAAAAGCTCAGATTAAAGTTGAGGGTTTTTATATCAAAAACAAAGGAAACGGAAGAAAAAGTGGCATTTTCAGTCAGATATATCATTAACTGAACATAAATCAAGTGTCTCCATCCACAGACCATTATTAAACTCCATGGCTTTTACTGGTGAACCAATGTTGTAGAAGATGATGGTGTTTCCACGGTAACTATGGAGCCTCTGAACATCCAAATGGGTCATATCTGATGACCATGAAAAGATGACAAACTGAATTTTACACCAATTATCCACATCTATTGATAGGATTAATGGATCAAAAGGTATTAACCCATAAGGACCCAGTGTGACATTTGTGTCAGTTCCCAAATGAATTTTACTCCCTCAAGTTTCTTTCCTAAGCTTTTCTAAGTGATTTATCACCATTTATTACAATGTTATTCCCTAAATTTTGCATTTTTTCCAGTGAAAATCATTTATTTTTTCATGTTTAATTGACTGATCATATAGATGTCCATAAAAGCTCAGAGTAAAGTGAAAGGTTATAATATCAAAACTGAAAAAAAAAAAACTGAAGAAAAAGTGACTTTTTCAGTAAAATCTATCACTAACTGAACATAAACCCAGTGTCTCCATCCACTGTCATTGATCCAACTCCATAGGTTTTACTGGTGACTCAATGTTGTAAAAGATGACGGTGTTTCCACGGTAACTACAGAGCTTCTGAACATCCAAATGGATCAAGTCTCATGACCATGAAAAGATGACAAACTGAATTTTACACCAATTATTTACATGTATTGATCGGATTAGTGGATCAACAGGAATTAAACATTTTAGATCAGTAGATGGTTTTGGTCATCAGTGGATGTTTGGGTCTTTATGGGTTAAGGCATAGGTCAGCAACCTTTGAAATCTAAAGAGCCATTTTTAGACAGAAATAGAAAAACTAAACCGTCTGGAGCCGAAAGATACCCTTATATTTTTTCTCAAAGTGGTGACTGTTTAAGAAACTCTTCAGGATTAGTTTATACAGAATATGTGGAGAATAAATCACAGTTTCAGTGCATTTACAGAACTACAAAGAAATTACAGAACGAAGGAAAACTGTGAAACTTGTCATTTTCATTTTGCAGCAAAAATCATAAAACCTGTGTCATAAAATGAAAAAGCAGTCTACTTTCACTACTACTACGATTTTTTAATTAATTTGGAGTGTAATCTACATTTCTACAACATTTTTGGTTGTGACAATAATAGCAAAATATGTATAAAAAAAAAAACAAAACAAAACAAAAAAAAAAAACGTTATTTGTTTCCATATGTTTTTTGACAAATCCACATTGAGCCACTGGAAAAGAGCCCAAGAGCCACATGTGGCCCCAGAGTCATGGGTTGCCTACCCCTGGATTAAGCTCTCCATCAGTAATAAGTCCTTAGCGAGCTGAGGAAATGTACAGGGTGTTTAGGCGCTGTGTATGGTTGCACATATTTACATTAAAACTGAGTGAAGTACGTTAAAAACTACAAAGAATTAAGGTGAAACTCAGTTAGGATCTTGAGTGAGTGAGTGAGTCTGGTCTGACTGAGGTGTTGCTTTACAATGCAGTAGCTCGATCGAGAGACTAACATCCAAATCCCTGAAAAAGGAAAAAAAAAAAAAAACTCAGAAGCAGCCACGGGGAAGAAGTAAAGGAAGCCTGTTTAAAATTCATAACCCGCTTTACTTTTCATCCTATATTTATATATACTGATGTAGGCTCTGCAGCTACAGTCAAGTACCATGCGGTCGTCTGAGCTGGAGGGGTGTTTTTCAAGGAATGTATACATTTTACAGCAAAACAACCACCTGACTTTTAGTGTTCCATAGGATCTAAACTAATAAATAATACTAATGTAAGCAGATGATTTGTTTCGTGGTTTAGTTCTGTATAATCTGGATTACAGTGATTTAATTGATATTCATTAGTGCTCATCATATCGTCGCTGTCTGGCGGAAACCTCACAGGTCCATTTTTGATCTTTTTTTTTCTTTCATAAAACGATTTCATTGGTCAGTCTTCACATTGGCCTGACAGTTTTAGAAATATATAACTAATGAAAAGTGTTGAAAAGGGCTTGTAACTACATCTCTTCAAGGAGTGATATTTTACTTTTTAAAATGGAATTATGCATTTTAAAACATGTCCCTGTGGTCTACCTAAACTGTAAATGCTATGCTTGGGTCTGAATTCTTCAATAATTCAACTCCACAGGTCCATTTTCAACAATATTTCTGAGTAATGACACCAGAAAGGTCGTTTTAAGCGCTGGCCCTTTAAATCCAAATAAGCCACTTCAGGCCCCGCCCCCTCCAGGTTGTTGACTGTGCTGCTCTGTCGCGTTCAGCCACTTGTGTTCAATAATACAACCAACGACTGAACATTTTAGGTAATCGTCTCAAAGTTTGGACATATTTTCAGTTTTTACTACAACCGCTGCTGCTTATAAACAATTATGTCGTACTCGGAGAAATGTTCGTCAGAAGTCTTGACCTTATATGCATAAATGTCGTGACATAACTAGTTATAAAATGTAACAAATTAAGCAGGAATTAAAACGTGTCGTAGAAATCCACTCGATTTTTCCGGAATGAACATAAAGATAGCTTTACAGCACTTGGAGGGTTCAAATTCAAACTTTATGAACTATTAGTGTCCAAATACACAAATAAATAAACCAAAGACTACCGTATTTTTTGGGCCATAAGGTGCAATATCAACGAACGGGTCTATTTTCATACAAAAGGCACACCGGATTATAAAGCGCATTAAGCGAAACAAAACATTCAGATAAGTCAAACTTTATTCAACTCCCAACAACCACAATCACAATAACTCTCAACATTGTTCAGTTGTAAAACATCATTGGCTGATAGCGGCGTAACTCGCCCGGCGTTGCCTCCCTGTCTTGGTGAATGTGTGTTCGCCTTCTGTCATCCAATGCTCTCACGCAGCTCGCAATTTAACTTTGAACGACCTGTTGACACCAATATCTAGCGGTTGGAGTTCTTTGGTTAATCCACCCGGAATGATGGCAAGCTCCGAATTAGTTCGCTTCACTTGGGTTTTGACAGGATCGGTGAGATGGGCGCGCATGGAGTCGCAGATCAATAGGGACGGAGATTTGTGGAAAAACCCATCCGGTCTCTTGACGTAAACATAACCCTAACCCTAACTGTAATATTATGTTAAAGCATAGTACTACAAATTACTCCGCGAGGCTCCTGACTACCGTAATGCTCCGACAATCCATCAAGCGGTGCGGCTTCGTAGTTTACCAAGGTTCAAGGTTACTTTATTTGTACCCGTAGGTAGATTTGTTTTGCTGTTTAGGTGATTGCTTTGATATTACAACAAGACATACATTGAACATGTAAGACAGGTACTTCATCGAGCTTACAGACAGAACAAAAAGACAGGACAAAAAGTGCTCAGTGTTCCACCCAAGTCATACTAAAACATTTTGACAGATTTTTGAGCGCCGTGTACCACATAAAATCGGTCAGTAAGCACAACCAGTACAAATACGTAAGGCGCACCAGATTAAAAGGCGCACTGTCGATTTTGAGAAAATTAAAGGATTTTAAGTGCGCCTTACAATCCGAAAAATACGGTAATAAGGTTTAGCAAAATATGACGCCTTTAATTCCATTCATTTATATAGAAAATACATAGTTTGTCCAGTTTCCTGAAAAATAACCGCTTTGGACATACAAGGTTTCCGCCTGAAGGTGACAATATGTAAATTGAATCATAAGAAAAGTCAAATTAGTGTTCACACAAGACATATTTATGACCCTTTACTACAGTTTGATATATCCTTATTTAACATATTGCAATATTATCTGGGCTAGTACATACACAACATCTATCAAACCACTCTATCAACTACAAAAGCGTTTTGTCAGAATTGCAGCCAATGCTACTTTTACAGCACACTCAGCAGGTCTGTTTCACCACTTAAAAGTTATGACTGTGTATGACATCAACAAATTTCAGATTGCCTTATTTGTACACAAAATTGTTAATAACAGTTCATGTTTACCTGATCAACACAAAGGCTTCTTTCGGTTCAACTCAGACATTCATCACCAAAGTACAAGACAGCAGAATCTACTAAGACCGATTATGACAAAATCCAATCAGAAACAATTTACAATACTGTATAGGGGCCCCATTATATGGAATAATTTAAGCCAGTCACAGCAAACCTGTGTGTTCTTACCCAGATTCAAAAAACTCTTAAAACTGGATTTCATAGAACACCCAAGCACTACTTTCACCTGATCTGTTTGTTCCTCTTGATTCAATTACCATTTTCTTAGTTAGATAACTTATTAGTTTCATTCTGAATTTCGATTCATAGTTTTGTTGATTCTTACTTATTTCTACGTGCATTGTTTATGATGTATTTATTTATTCATTTCTTTTATTTATTTATTAATTTTTTTTGTTATACTTCCTTATTTCCTTCATTTAGTTAATTTTGTTTACTTATGATTGTATATCATTGTTAGACACTGCAAATACTTTTTTTATTTCAAGTCTTTGGGGAGGCCCTCGATAAACCACTTTGGTTTTTGGCTTCCCCGGCATGTCTTTTACTGTTATTATTATTGTGTTTTATTGTCGTGTATACATGCGAATAAACAACTCAATTCAAAAACAATTCAATTCAAATTGTAACACCAACCCTTTCTGAATTACCAATATGTTTTCCTTCAACATTCCTAGATAGGTGTGTATTGGCATTATGGTGTTTTAGCCACACATAGCAATGTTCATGTGTGTCTAAGGTTTGTCTTGTGTCTCAAAAACAGTTTGACAGAGCGTCTTTGAATTTGGCACAAAAGGTTGACGGGGCCTCAAGGACGAACTGAAGAAATTATGATGGACAAACAGAAAATGTCATGGCCAGTGTGTCACCTCGTGAATCTCATGAATCAATATTTCAGGAAGGCATTGAGAAAATTTCTTCAAATTCACATGGACTCAAGGTTGAACGAATCAGAACGGATTGCCAAAGGTCAAAGGTCAAGATTCCTGTGACATCACAAAAAGATGTTTTGGGCCATAACTCAAGATTTCAGGATATTGTGCAAGGACAGTGGAAACATCTGATTGAATGTGTGGCTCTGATTATGATTCAGGTTGAGAGCAGTTGGTTAGGGTTGTAGAAACACACAAGCGATGAAAAATAAAGAAATATTCAGAAATATTCATTTTAACCCATAAAGACCCAAACATCCACCTTTAACCAAAACCATGTACTGATGTAACTGTTTAATACCTGTTGATCCACTAATTCTATCAATACATGTAATTAATTGGTGTAAAATAGTTTGTCATTTTTTCATGGTCTTCAGATATGACCCATTTGGACGTTCAAAGACTCCGTAGTTACCATGGAAACACCGTCAACATTGATTCATCAGTAAAACCCATGGAGTTGGATCAACGACAGTGGATGGAGACACTTAGTTTATGTTCAGTTAATGATATATTTAGCTAAAAAAGTCACCTTTTCTTCACCTTTGTCTGTTTTGATATAATGACCACCAATTTTAATCTGAGCTTTAATGAACATCTACAAGATTAATACATTAAATATAGGAAATTACCAGATTTTTTACTTAAACACACACAATTCAGAGGATAATATTATAATAAATGGTGATAAATCACTTAGGAAAGGTTAAACAGAGAGAAAAATTAATTTGGGAACTGTTATAAAAGTAGCACTGGGTCTTTATGGGTTAATACTAAACCACACCTTCTCCTATCCCAAACCAAACCCACTGCACTGTCATTTCCTAAACTTACAAATCTACAGGTGTTAGGATCGACAGTCCACCTTGGGTTTTGTTTCTCCACCATTCCCACTAACCTATTCCTAAGGTGGAAAAAATAAATAAATAAATAAGAGCAGGTCCTTGAGGATTCAGCATCGATACATCTATGGTTTACAGAAAAGTATAATAACATTTTCTTCAAGTGTTTGGAACGCAGAATCCTGTAGGGATTAATAAAATGACTATGGACTTGCATATTAGTCTACTGAAGTATGATTAATTCAATGTGGAGTCTGCTTTTGCACGGATTTAGCCATTTTTATTCCAGGACTTGCCTCACCACATGCAAATGTCCCACCAAAACAAGTTCCCCAGTGACAGTCCTTGCAAACGCACTGCAATTTTGGAGAGACTGTTTTTCCTATACTGCAGAATGATAATAGATTCAACCAGACCAGAACATGCAGAGTGTAGTGTATGTGCAAATATGTGGCATAATCAATTCTGACAGTGTAACTACATGAGACGGAGATCCTATTCCAGATCCCTATTAAAAAATCAAATAGCATGTGTAAATAGATGTATTCCCGCTAAACATCATACAGTTGCGCTCTGTCCTGTCATGGCCCGTGTTGAAGGCTGTAATGAAAAATGCCACTGTTGAGTTATTCTGAATTTCTTCTTTGTCATCAGATACGATCAGTCTGTGCTTGTGCTCCTTGTTCTGTGTGCTTTTGTCATGGGAAGTGTATGCCACAAGATTTCAGATAAGCCTTGGATCCAATTAAGCTACACAGGCAAAGAGTATTATGATAGAAACCCCAATAGAGGCTGTAACCCTCCATCTAGATAGAGAGAACGTGGCTCGAATTTAATCAGCTGACACGAGTCTTCATGGAGTCCTGGAGTGTCGTCTCCCTTTAATTTAGAGAAGTAAAATGGGAAAGTGAAGAAAATATATTCTGGAATGTGCCAACCTTAGGTCACTGCCGGGACACTCAGACGGAATTAGCGATAAAAAATGTATGTCACTGAAAAGGAGGAGAAAAGTTGGTCTGTTGGATTTTTAAAGAAAAACTTAGGCCAGCCTAAGTCACACCTGTGCAATAATCCTGCTGTCTAATCAGCATCTTGATATGCCACACCTGTGAGGTGGATGGATTATCTCAGCAAAGGACAAAGGAGAAGTGCTCACTAACAGATTTAGACAAATTTATGAACAATATTTGAGAGAAATAAACCTCGTGTGTACATAGAAAAAGTTTTAGATATTTCAGTTCAGCTCATGAAAAATGGGAGCAAAAACAAAAGTCGTGCATTTATATTTTTGTTCAGTGTAGATAGATAGATAGATAGATAGATAGATAGATAGATAGATAGATAGATAGATAGATAGATAGATAGATAGATAGATAGATAGATAGATAGATAGATAGATAGATAGATAGATAGATAGATAGATATCAGTAGAGTGTTGAGAATAAAGAGCTTTGAAGTTCTCCCAAAGACAACTGGGAGCATGGAATTGTCCTAAATCTCTTGGTATGCTGACAGTTCCATGCTCCCTCCCAACTTTGTGGGAACAGTTTGGGGATGGCCCCTTCCTGTTCCACCATGACCAGTGCACAAAGTAAGGTCCATAAAGACATGGATGAGAGTTTGGTGTAGATGAAGTTGACTTGTCTGCACAGAGTCCTGACCTCAACCTGATAGAACACCTTTGGGATAAATTAGAGCGGATACTGAGAGCCAGGCCTTCTGTCCAACATCAGTGTGTGATCTCACAAATGCGCTTCTAAAGGAATGGTCAAAAATTCCCATGAACATACTCCTAAACCTTGTGGAAAGCCTTCCCAGAAGAGTGTAACGTGTTATAGCTACAAAGGGTGGACCGGCGTCATATTAAACCCTATGGATTAAGAATGGGATGTCATTTAAGTTCATATACGAGTCAAGGCAGGTGAGCCAATGCTTTTGGCAATATAGTGTATAACCCCCTTTTAACTCAGAAAGACCCAGTGCTACTTTTATGGCAGTTCCCAAATGAATTTTTCTCTCTGTTTAACCTTACTTTAAAGGTGGGGTCTGAGATGTTTTCCTGGAGCATTTGTTACTATATTCCTTAGAATCCCCTTCACACCCTGATTACAACTAATTAATTAAATGCTCTAACACAAAAATTAAAAAAAAAAAAATCAGTCACCTGTGGAACGGACAGGACTGAAAAAACACCATCCAATCATTTTGAGTGCCTATTGAAATAACTGAACAGTGATATGTCTATCAAACTCAACTGCCATTCACCCCTCCCCCCTTCCCCCCTCTGCGCGCACCCCTCTTCGAGCATGAATTGCGCGTTCCCAGAGGCTGGAAACGCTTATACAGGAAGTGAAGCCAGAACCTGGTTATATTAGTTGTATTAGGATGGAATGTTCAAACTGTTTTGTCACTACATAAATCACTAGGAAATGTAACTTTAGTCACATAGGTCTGAGCTGGGGCTGTTCTGGAAGAGTGGGGGTGTTAGAGAAAACTGAATCAAGTACGCATGGATATGTGAGCCGAAGCTTCAGCCGGGGCCGTAGCCAGCGAGGAAGCCTCAGCCCGTGTAGGAGACGAAACTGTGGGCGGGGCCGGACCGGATCGTATACGGCGTCGGAGTAAAGCCGGGGACGGAGCAGAGCCTCATGGCGAATTGTTGCTGTGCAGCGCTCGTGAACCCTCGGGAACAAGCATTGTGTGTGCCAGCACTCTGGAGGCGTGGCTTCGGAGGAACGTCTGAAGAAAGGGGTTTGGGCTTTTGAATTGAGTATTTTCAAAATGTAGCTAGCTTGAACCATTTTTCCAAGATCTCAGACCCCACTTTTAAGTAACTTATCACTATTAATTATAAAAATTATCCCCGCTTTTTAAAAAAATTTCATTATAAACCATGCATTTTCCTCTATTTCATTCACTGATTATGTAGATGTTCATGAAAAAGGAAAGTAAATTGAAAGGTTATTATATCAAAACAAAGAAAACTGAAGAAAAGGTGATTTTTTTTTTTTCAGTAAACTCTATCATTAAATTAACGTAAACCAAGTGTGTCCATTCAATGTCATTGATCCAACTCCACGGGTTTTACTGATGAATCAATGTTGTAGAAGATGACAGTGTTTCCATGGTAACTATGGAGCCTCTGAACATCCAAATGGGTCATATCTGATGACCATGAAAAGATGATAAACTGTAGATCAGTAGATGCTTTTGTTGCTGGTGGCTGTTTAAGTCTTTATGGGTTAATAAGAGAGAGAAGCTAATGACAAACAGAGCTTCTTTTCTTTTCTTTTTTCTCTTTTCTTTTCCAACACCTGAAATACATGGCCCTGGAATTACTTTTCTGGGGTTGTCAACTTTCCCCCAATGATCCGCTTTACTTAAAACAAACATTTACCTTTTTTTTGGCACTAGACATGCACCCATTAGTCAATGCCACATCACACATACAGAGATATGGACAAATACACACACAGAGACACACACACAAACACACACACACAGTGAAAGAAAGTACAGCTCAAAGAGACCAGCAGGACAGCTGAGGTAGCAGCTCTGAAGCCTGTTACACAAACAAAGCAAGCCCTTCTGTTGAATTAGTAGTCGAGAGATGTAGTCTACAATGTTTGCTTCAGTTATGAGAGATGACTACAAAAGAGCACCTCGGTGGGAGAAACATTTCACAGCTACACTAAAGTGAGATGCAAATTATAAATGACATTGGTAAGATGATATTTGAAACCTCCTACAGGACCGGAGTCACGGAGGCTGTTCTGTTTGGAAAAGTGTATATCATTAAAACTCAATACTCTCTTAAAAAGTTTCACTTCAAATAGGAAAATAACTGTATATGTAAATCTAAATTATAACTCATAGCTTCAGTTCACATTCACTGATTCACTATGATTACTGGTTTGGCTGTCAGATGTGGACTATTTAAAATGACGGATTAATGCGCTCATTTCAGTCTAACCTGTTATTTTTCTGCACCGAAAATCTGATGTGATTGATGCTGCTATCGATATGAATTAAATCTGAAAATATCAGCATGCATGTTCACATTTGATTCCCTTCCCAACTGGATTTCTCTCTGTACTTACTGACTTGATTTACTTGACTTTTACTCTGATTATGATGATATTAGTGCACTTCAATCTCTTGAGGAATGATGGTCAATGTGCACCTTCCGTAACATATTGTCGCTGTTGAGCGTAAACCTCGTAAGTCCATTTTTGGTCATAAAATGATTCTATTGGTCAGTCTTCATGTTGGCCTGATGGTTTTGGAAATATTTAAACAATGAAAAGTGCTGAAAATGGCTTGTGAAAACATCTCTTAACTCCATTCATTTATGTAGAATATACATATTTTTTTCCAGTTTCCTGAACAACCATTTTGGACATAAGAGGTTTCCACCCAACAGCGACGATATGATAGACTGAATGGAGACGATTTGAAGTAAAATAATCTGGTGGATTATCAGACCTGTTTGTAGTCCTAATTACCTGTTTTCATCATTTGTACACTTGAGATTTTGCTTTATTTAGCCCATATAAAGAATCCATCCATCCATCCATGGCACAGTCCAACCCTCACAGAGAACAAGTATGACTCCTGGAAATCCAAACCTATCTCTGGCTCTATTCTGGCTCTATAAACCAAATTGGGTTTATAGATTGCCAGTGACCCAGAATAGATCTAATTACATTTTGAGAAAAGTAGGTCAAAGTTACAATTTTTTTAAATGAATTTTTCAAATCTTTTTTTTACCCATTTACTTACAATGGGCGAAATTATAAATGTCTGTAGCAGCAAAACTATTGGTTGAATTCATGCTAAATTGGGTTTATAGATTGCCAGTGACCCATCATAGATGCCATTACATTTTGGGAGAAGTAGGTCAAAGTTTTTTGTTTTTTTTTTATGAATTTTTAAAATCTTTTTTCTTTTCCCATTTATTTCAAATGGGCAAAATTTCAAATTTCTATAAAAACATCCATTTTGAAATTTTGAAATCCAAGGATCAACTATCGGCTAGACTCTCCTTTCCAGTACCCTGGCATAGACCTTCCCGGGTCGACTGAGGAGTGTGATCCCCTACAGTTGGAACAGACCCACTGGCCCCTTCTTAAAAAATAGGACCAATGGCCCTGTAGCTTACCGGCCAAATTAAAAGCTTTGGGAAATGTATCCAGATGCCATTTATTATCACCCGGTTCTGTGTATTTATTATATTACAGAAATGGCCCATGTTTTGGTCATATTCCAATCAGATCTGTAAAAAATTCTAATTCCAACTTGATATCATTGATACTTACTGATTTATTGGATCAATCCACTTTCTATCTCTTATAATAGGAAAATTTTTCAAAGTCGCACCAAATCCAGAATCAGATCCCGATCAAAATAATTTCAATACCTTGTGTTAACATCATCATACAGAAGCTGTATACCAAGTTTAAAGTCAATCAGAACTGTAGTTTGGGAGAAAAAGACAACTGAAATTTTTTCCCCATAAGAGCCCATGTTAAATTTTCCGTAAGTTCGCGGATCCAGAAGAAGATCCTGATCAGCATGTGGCCATTATGTGTTGGTCATCTCCCCATCAGGGCTGGACTGTAGAAAAATTTACACTAGATATCATTTATATTTACTGAGTTATTGCATTGATCCACTTCCTATCTCTTATAATGGGGAAATTTTTTAAAGTGGCACCAAATCCAGAATCAGATCCAGATCCAAATAATTTCACTAACTTTTGTTGACATCATCATAAAGAAGCTGTATACCAAGTTTGAAGTCAATCGGAATTGTAATTTCAGAGAAGAAGACGACAACAGACACCGCATGACGACAATAGCTTATGGCCTGTTGGCCGGTAAACTAAAAATGGAACCACCAGTTTACTGAAAAGTTGTGTAAGCCAGGACAGCCCTACAATGTCTCGAGCATTAAGGACCTCAAATCAGATGATAAATCAAATATTAATTCTATAGTCTTACTTCAAAAAAAGGCAATTCGACTTGTCAATCAAGCACAGTACTTAGCTCCAACAAATCCCCTATTTATAAAATTCAATGCTCTAAAACTACATGATCTTGTTGACTTTAATACTCTTATTATAATGTATAAAGCCATTAACATATGCTCCCCTACAGTCTACAGGAGATGTTTGAGCCCAGGCAAAGGAATTATAATTTAACTCTTTCAGTGCCATGGGCCGATTATATCGGCTTTACGAATACAACCTTTAAAGTGCCGCGGGCCGATGAGATCGGCTTTGGAGAACACGCCGGATGTTACCGAGCGGTTTCCTGCAGGATTCTTCAAATATTATAAAAATGACGCGAAATACTGAAAAATTCTGTGGCACTTTTAAGGCTTTTAAGGCTTATTAGCCCCTTAACTGTCTGGCACCGAAAGAGTTAAGGGGAACTGAAATCTACAAGAAAATTAAGTGTAGAACAACCATAAAAAGCCAGTGTATCTGTGTTAGAGGGGTTCATCTGTGGAATAATCTGGAGCAAAACTTAAAAATGTCTTCTTCAATTTGTGCATTTAAAAGGATGTATAAATCCACTATAATAACAAAATATAGAGCATTATAGAAGTACGCATAAAATAAGATATTATTGTAGTTAATTGGTTATCATGATAAGAAGATACTATCATATTTATTGATCATTGTATTTGGAGTAAATATTTAAAGTGCATATAAATATTATCGTTTATATTGAAAATGGTTGATTACGCAAATCTGATTGTGTGTGAGGTGACCAAAAAAGTGTATATGAATGGTTTGTATGGATGTTTTGTGTTATTGTAAAAATATACAGAGGAAAATGTGTGTTAACAAAGCAAAGGAAGCGGATCTAGTTTGATTATTAGTTTATAAAAAGGGGGTGGGAGTCAATAAGTTATACTTCTTCCCACTCCTTTTCGAGCGCAGAAAAATTGTATTTATTTATTTATTTTTGGACCATGTTGTGATTCTTTGTTGTCTGATGATTCTATGTGCTCGAAATAAAACTACTACTACTACTACTAAGATCAGATCTCATCCACGCCTGGACCCAAACCACTACCCCTCGTACGGGTGGTGAGCCCATAAGAGGGTAGAACCGTGTAGCTCATTCAGTTTGGACTAATCAAGTCTCATGGTTAAAGACCTAATTATATGAGCCTCTCCTTCAGGTCTGGCTCCAGGGAAGGACCTCAGTTTCCTTGATCTGGGTAAGGTCATGGCTTACCTAAGTTTCTTCTTCATAAGGATCTGTTGAATCGGCCCCTCCCCTAGGACCAATTTGCCTCAGGAAACCCCACCAAAGGCTAGAAGACCCCCTGATAACATGGCTCCAAGGATCATGAGGGCACATAAACCCCTCCACCAGGATAAGGTAGTGATTCAAGGACAGGAATAAAGAATCTAATTTATTACTAGTATTTATTTTTTTCTAAGCTGCTCCATTAAATGTATCATGTAACATTTCTACACTAGGAATCTAAAAAATAATGAGGATTATGTGATATATAATTGAAAAACATTATTTTATTCAATGTTTGTATTTGGTTGCCTGCAATTGCATCTTATCCCCTTTACTAATACACCACTTAAGTCTAACATCATATGAAGCTATTTAATCACAGTGAAGCAGCAAAACATTGAAGGAACATCATTAAAAAATAATGTGCATAATGTTCTGTTACATCACATGTAATCATGATTTCAGTCACATCAGCAGTAGTGGTAAAAACAACAAGTCCCATGATCCCACACTGCTTCACAACATCAAACTACATCTTTTGTTATATTTTAGATTGAATGAAAACTATTGGCAGAACTTTTTGTAGAATCTGGTTTACTAAAATTTTTTGATATTGCATATTTAAAAACAATGGAATTTATGTTTCGCGTTAAAAGTAAAAACCTTCCTTTTTGTATTCAGAAAATTTTTAAGTTAAGAGAAGGACATTATAATTTAAGAGGGATGTTTGTGTTTGAAAAATGTAAAGTAAGAACAAACGTTAAATATCACAGTGTTTCAGTTATTGGTGTCAAGCTATGGAACGAATTGAAGGATGAAGTGAAATTGTGTAGCTCACTGTTGAGTTTCAAAAAGAATTTAATTTGTCAAATTATGAAGGGCTATGAAAGTAATATGATTACAAAATGACTTACAACGCTGAATGTAGTATAATTTGTGTTTAAGTATTTCTCTGCTGCAACTTCAGGTGTGGACTAAGGATGTGAATAGGAGAAGCAGAAATAAGCCTCCGGCTTCAGCTTCTTCCTTTTTCAGTTACAAAATGTGTTAAGTTTATGTTTGTTTGTTTTTTTTAATATGTATGTGTTTTGTTTTGTTGTTGTTGTTGTTGTTTTTGTTTTTTTAAATATGTATGTGTTTTGTATTTTGTATTTAACTGAAATAAACATTCATTCATTCATTCATTCATTCAAATTACTAGAAAAACATAACCCGTTCAACATATTTTAAGATAAAAGGCTGAGAAATCTGTATGTTTACTGAAATAAAATCTATCACTATCACAGCTCACATTTCTCCTAAAGATCACTATTTAAGAGTGTTGTGCTGATGCTGTGTATGTTCAGAAACTAGATTGTTTTCCACCAGTACTTGCTTTGTAGAGGAAGGAAAGTCATTCCCTTGTGATAACTTGTGTTTCAGTGAAAAATAAAAAAATAAAAAAATAAAAATGTCGCAACCAGCTGATGCCACTCATTAACTCCCAGCCTTTCCTCCCTTGTGGACGTACCTGTAAACACCTTCGCATTTCCTGGAAACTCTGTGACTCAATGTACACACCTTTCACCTGGAGACCAGAGCTCAGCAGTAACAGGTGAGGCGCTTACTCTAAATACAATTGTACGTAAGTGGAAAGAAAATATCCATGACTGTGTTTTGCATGTTTCAGTTGAACTGTTGGGCAAGTAGCTGTTCTATTTGGGTTACTTTTGTTTGCTGTGGTGTATTAGTAACTGAAACTTGAATGTCTGTCAATTTGGCAGGCATTGATCTGGAAGCAAATATTATGTAATAAGATCAACAGCCATATTTTGCATGCTTTAGCGGATTTTATACACTAAGCCGGAGGAAGGGGGGGGGGCAAACTCCTTTTTTGTTCAGGGGACATATAACCTGATCTCAAGTAGGCCAGACCAGTAAAATAATAGGCATAATAATATATAAATAACGATCCAGATTTTTCTCTTTGTTTTAAAGGGGTCATATTTTGTTAAACCCACTTTTATTAGTCTTTGGTTCATTTATTTGTGTATTTGGACCCTAATAGTTCATAAAGTTTGAATTTGAACCCTCCAGGTGCTGAAAAAGCTATCTTTATATTCATTTTGGCAAAAATCAAGTGTATTTCTACAACCCGTTTTAATTCCTGCTTAATTTGATACGTCTATAACTAGTTACATCACGACATTTGCACATATAAGGTCAAGATTTCCGATGAACATTTCTCTGAGTGCGACATAATTGTTTATCAGCAGCAGAGGTTGCAGTAAAAACTGAAAATATGTCCAAACTTTGAGCCGATTACCTAAAATATTCAGTTGTTGGTTGAATGTGACAGAGCAGCACATCCAACAACTTGGAGGGGGCGGGGCCTGAAGTGGGTCATTTGCATTTAAAGGGCCAGCACTCAAAATGACCTTTCTGGTGTCATTACTCAGAAATAGGGTTGAAGATGGACCTGTGGAGTTGAATTAATGAAGAATTCAGACCCAAGCAGAGCATTTACAGTTTATGTAGACCACAGGGAAATGTTTTAAAATGTATAATTCCATTTAAAAAAGCAAAACATCACTCCTTTAATGTGAAAGTTAAATTACATGTAAATTACCATGCACACCCTAAAACGTATTGTTTTTTTAAAATAAGTGCAATTTGAAACATTTTATGTCTCAGCTTATTATTAACACAGTGGATGCAGAAAACATTAATATTGTTAAAGCTAAACATATTAAGACATTTTAAGACATTTCAGGCTGTTCTTATTTGTTCAGGTTATTCACATTTTATTGTAACAGGACAGATTGTAAATGTAATTTTACTTTTTTCACATTAAACCAAGGACAATATTTGGAGTTGTCATTATTTATTAGTTATTAGGCTGCAATTTTACATGATATCACATTGAGTTGTATGTAGAACTTGAACACCCTTGACTGTTAATACCTTCAGTGTCATTTTTGTACTTTGCAAATTCATCCCATGGACCGGACTGGACTATTTAGTGGGTCAGTTTTAGCCCACAGGTCTTATGTTTTTAGGCCATAACTTCATAGACTTTTAAATAATATAACTAATCCTATGGGGACTGTCACTGGGTTGAACTTCAAATGTCTGCAAAATTATAGTGGCATTTCAGGTACTATGGTCTGTAATACACGCTAGGAAAGATTTATTTACCAGCTACATTTGTTAAAATATTCTACTGATTTAAGTTAAGTGTTAGGAAAAGGTTGTGCATGGCCGGTGGATGACCCGTGTCATCGGCTCGTTTGGCTGTGTCCCCTCAGCATCAACAACGCTACCATCTGGGTAAGCCCACACACACCTGTGATTTCTGGGAGTGTGCCACAGAGAAGCAGGCAAAAAGGCTGAAACACAAGCAGAGGTGGAGGACAGGAGAGAGAAGGCGGGAAGTAACGACTGCAGGGCTGGAAAGGAAAGGTTACACAAGGTGAGACTATGCCTCATATGGTGTAAGACTGATCTGCTGTTCAAGAAGAAATAAGAAGAACTAGAAAGCACAGATTGCTCAAAGCTCCATCGAGGCAGTTAAATTCTACATAAAAACACCCCATCCCTATGCAGCGATCACATGGTCTGTCATCGTCATACTGCTGAATTCTAGCAAATACTGATCCTGACTGAGCGAATTTGTGTGCATTTAAGATTCCAGATTCCTTTTATATTGTTATTGTGTACATAGAACATACACAACAAAATTCTGATGTGGTTTATAGAGACGGTATTTTGTGAGTAAAAGAAGGACAAATATGCAAAATGCTAAATATCTAGGTAGTATCATATAGTAAAAAAAAAAAAAAAAAAACAAAACAGTAAAAACATGCAAAATGCTAAATATTTTTGGTAGTATTTATAGTAAAAAACAAAACAGTAAAAACATGCAAAATGCTAAATATTTAGGTAGTATTATGTAGTAAAAAAAACAAAACAAAACAGTAAAAACATGCAAAATGCTAAATATTTAGGTAGTATTTATAGTAAAAAACAAAACAGTAAAAACATGCAAAATGCTAAATATTCAGGTAGTATTTATAGTAAAAAACAAAACAGTAAAAACATGCAAAATGCTAAATATTTTTGGTAGTATTTATAGTAAAAAACAAAACAGTAAAAACATGCAAAATGCTAAATATTTAGGTAGTATTATATAGTAAAAAAAAAACAAAACGGTAAAAACATGCAAAATGCTAAATATTTAGGTAGTACTTATAGTAAACAAAACAAAACTGTAAAGAAAATGCAAAATGTTAAATATTTAGGTAGTATTTATAGTAAATAAAAAAACAGTTAAAAAAAATGCAAAATGCTAAATATTTAGGTAGTATTATACAGACAAAAAAACCCCAAAACAAAACAGTAAAAACATGCAAAATACAAAATATTTAGGTAGTATTATAGAGTGAAAAAAACAAATCAGTAAAAACAGTAAAAAATAAATAAATAAATAAATAAATAAATACACACTTTCCACCCCTCTCCCATTCAGTCAAGTCACAATAAATTGACACAGGATTTCATTTTTGAGCCTGCAGGACAATGACCCAGAGATAAATCAGTTAAAACGTGAAAGACAACCATACGCAAAAATCTGAAGACATAGTAGTTTTATAAAATTGCCTTTGTGGCATTACATCGGCTTGACTTTTACACGTGGTAAATTAGAACAAAATCAAGTGATCTGGATTTTCTTTCTTTTTTTTGTTCAATATTTCACCCCATTTTTGTAATTGTGGGCTATCTTACTATTAGGATCACCCTGACCTTCTACCAACATTAGCTGTAATCATCTGCATACACTATCATCAGGAATAATGGTCCAAAACTACTTGGCAAAGTAAATATAAACTTTAATGCAACAATAAATTTATCATCCATTTAGTAAATCAGACACATTGTGAGAGGCAAATTATTGAAAATTGAAGGAGAAGTATTGCAGGTCTTTTCTTCCTGCAGCTGTCAGGCTCCACAACAAGAACTGCTCCTAAAATTCTGTGCAATAACAGAACAATAAACAGTACAATAAACCGTGCAATAAACCTGTGGCATGATCAGCATGTGCACAGTTGTAAATAGTGTATATAGCTTTCTTGATTTGTGTTTATCTTGATCTTGCACTTCTTTTGCTCTTGTGTGCTTTTGTACTTTGCTGCTGTAAACCTGGAATTTCTACTTGTGGGACGAATAAAGGCATATCTTATCTTATCTTATCTTATCTTATCTTACCTTATCTTATGGATGTTGCAAGTAGGAAGTTTGGAAAAATAAGACTTGTGTTCAACCTATTAGAAAGTGACTTTGGGACCCCTCAGCACCAAACCACGTTATCCCAAATAGGTTAAAATCTTCCTCTGTTCGACACTGTATGAGAAAAGAGTAAAACAAATATGACAACTTTTTTTATGTCTGATACAGAGTGTGTTTAGATGGATTTGACAGTATCAGTTATCAGCTTTTTGTGGAATCCCACTGACATATTTCCATCTAAACATTCTATTCTGCCTACCCTAGGTACAATAAGGAAACGGTTGCATCTATAGATCTTACCCTGGTCATCTGGGTTTTTGACCACAACCAAAATAACTGTGCAAGCAAAAATGACAGCATAGAAAGAGTCTGACCTCAGGGGCAGTAAAGAAAAAGAAAACAGAATTCTGTTTTCTGTTAATGAATGAATTAAATGTATTTGGTGGGGACAACCTGATACCAGGCAAAATGGGTTATACTACACAGCACAACACAGTACTGACAATGAGTTAAAGGTGCCCTGCCATACATATTTCATTACTTTTGTGATAATGTCTGAAGTTCTACCATGGACTCTGTCCCATTTTTTGTGGAAAAAATGCCTTGGTTACCAAGTTTCAAGCCATTCTAACATGGTAATGAAAGCCTGCAGCTCGATTTACGCCAGTTGTCATGAATATTCAACATGCTAATCTGCTACACTCAGATAGATAGATAGATAGATAGATAGATAGATAGATAGATAGATAGATAGATAGATAGATAGATAGATAGATAGATAGATAGATAGATAGATAGATAGATAGATAGATAGATAGATAGATAGATAGATAGATAGATAGATAGATAGATAGATAGATAGATAGATAGATAGATAGATAGATAGATAGATAGATAGATAGATAGATAGATAGATAGATAGATAGATAGATAGATAGATAGATAGATAGATAGATAGATAGATAGATAGATAGATAGATAGATAGATAGATAGATAGATAGACAGACAGACAGACAGACAGACAGACAGACAGACAGAGATACATAGATAGATAGATACAGGGTGGGGAAGCAAAATTTACAATATTTTGAGGCAGGGATTGAAAGACAGTGTATGACCAGTTAGTTTATTGAAAGTCATGAGAATTTATTTGCCACAAGAAAATTGACATAATAGAAAATGTTTTTATTCTATGTGTCCTTCCTCCTTCTTTCTCAATAACTGCCTTCACACGCTTCCTGAAACCTGCGCAAGTGTTCCTCAAATATTCAGGTGACAATTTCTCCCATTCTTCTTTAATAGTATCTTCCAGACTTTCTCCTAATAGTTTTGCTCATAGTCATTCTCTTCTTTCCATTATAAACAGTCTTTATGGACACTCCAACTATTTTTGAAATCTCCTTTGGTGTGACGAGTGCATTCAGCAAATCACACACTCTTTGACGTTTGCTTTCCTGATTACTCATATGGGCAAAAGTTTCTGAAAAGGTATGGATAATAGTGTTAGGTATGATTATGACATCAGTATATGTTTGGTTTCAAAGCAATTGACGTAGTGCCTGCTGAGAAAAAACAACTAAATGTTCATTGTAAATTTTGCTTCCCCACCGTGTAGATAGAGAGAGAGACAGATAGATAGATAGATAGATAGATAGATAGATAGATAGATAGATAGATACTTTATTAATCCCGAAGGTAATTCAAGTATTCAGCAGCTTTGCATACAGCAGCACAAGACAAAAAACAGACAGACCAACACAAAACAAAACAAAAAACAGTGTGTTAATACCAGGTTGACATTAACCCTTTCATGCATGAATTGTGAGAACCTTAGTCAAGATTTTTTTCTTCAGTGTTTTTATTCCTCCTTAGGCATGAAAAAACCAAAGTGATCGAGTTTTTTTTTTTTCTATGGACTTACAAAAATATCCATGCATTTAATTTTTTAAGTAAAGAAACGTGTTTAAAGCCCAATATCAGAAAGTGATATGAAAACAATAAAGTAAAAACATTTTTAATGCTGCTAATTTGATGTCTTCTCACATTTTAACATATTCTAATGCTAGTAATTACTCACTTCATGAAGATAATATGCAAAAAAAAAACCTTCTTGTCTAACAAATAACAATTGATTTTACACTTAAACATGTCACTGCAGATCAGGTTTATCAAGAACAGCAAAGTTACAGTAATGGTATAATTGTCAGTGTATGGGATGGTGCGTAAGTGTCCACTGTGTTGGCTGATATGGAACTAAAACATCAAAACCCATGAATATACAAGAGAATAGCTGGAGAACCACTGTAGTGACCTTTGCATGAAAGGGTTAAGGTTAGTATATATACTATAAAATACACTTGTTAAAGAATTTCCTCTAAAAGAGTTTCCTGTACAATACTGTAAATAAAGACTTCTGATTGTATTTACTCATTTCAGGGCAGTGATATAAAGTGTAACAGTGATTTGAGTGATCAACGGTGGTCTGAAAAGTAGGTGTTGTCCAACTACGTAAGGTGCTTTGATGTTTTACAGTGTCTTTGTGTCAGTCTTAATGTGGTCCTGACTGAGATAGAGATAGAGACCCCCCCCCCCCCGTTTGGCTAACAGTTAGCCAATGAGAGCCTTTACCTATCCTTTACCCTGCGCAAGAAGTAGAGGAACTCGCAGAAACCGAAATCTCAACCTGGCTTTTCCGCCTCCGTCCATAATAATATACATTATATAGCCTAAATGTCGTCTAAAATTAACGTTTATTTGCAACATAGTATAGCAAACTATTACATGATCAAAAACAAATTAGTTTTAGCTAAAAAAACAAACAAACAAAAAAAAAAGGCTCTGTTTTGAATGTCTGGGATCGGCAGAAATTTGTGACGTTAACATGGGGTCACGAGACAAAAAAGGTTGGGAACCACTCTTCTAACCTGTATCAACTGGACCCCCTCCACTTCTCCATGGGCCCCCCACAAATGCTGGGCCCCATGAATTTGTTATGTTTTAACCCCCCCTTTATAGCGCCCCAGATTCTGGGTTATAAATTGGATAAACTAGGATAAACCTCATAAGTGAAATACTGCTGGTACATTTGATAACACAGTGGCTGATGTACTTTTGCTGTGTCATTGTAATAAAAGTAGTTTTGGGAGAGGAGGAGGAGGGGTTAGTGGTGCATCAGTTGGAGCACAGTACTCCATGGATTAATGGTTATCCACATCAAAAGGTCAAATCTATTTCCCCTCAGGGTTGCTTCTAGAGTTGGTTGAGTTTGTGTGTGTCTGCAGAATTTCTGACGGGGCTGTCAGCCACCCTCTGGAACAACATCGCTCCCCTCCTCTCTCCTCTTCATTCACCAGAATAATTCACACTCAGCTAAAATGAGAAAAAAAAAAAAAAAAGAACAACTACCGAACATTCTCAGGGGCTGAATAATGTGTGGGGATGAATGAAAGCGTATCTGCAAGGTACACGGGTGTGCAGAAGTACCGAGTGTGTGCTGCAGGTGATGTGTCTGAGAGGGGGTTGGTGTGAATGTGAACACGATGTGGTTTTTAAGCAGGGCTGAATTTTAAATGATCATTGACTAAGCCGTTTTCAGAGCGGAAGAGGTGCCAGGGGGCAGTTTTAAAGAACATGACTAGCTTAAAAATTAACCAACAAAAAAACATATCTTTTAACTTTCCTCAACCCAAGCAGCAGCTGTACAACGTGTAAGAACTCAAGGCCTTGCTGTAATTAAAATATCAGAGGCCAATCAAAGTCTGCCACGAGTATCATAACTTAATAAATGTGCAACGTATTGTTTTTACTAAGAGCAAGGTCATTATAAACACTTTTAGCCACTTAATTGCTTAAATTCCTGCAATGTGTTGAGAAAAACAACGCAACAAACTTACTTAAAAAGGTCATATTTTGCACTCTTATTAGTCTTTGGTTCATTTATTTGTGTATTTGTGGACCCTAATAGTTCATAAAGTTTGAATTTGAACCCTCCAGGTGCTGCAAAGCTATCTTTATATTCATTCCGACAAAAATTTAGTGGATTTCTACAACCCATTTCAATTCCTTCTTAATTTGTTACGTTTTATAAGCAGTTACGACACAACATTTGCACATGTAAGGTCAAGACTTCTGACGAACACTTCTCCAAGAATTGTTTGTCAGCAGCAGCGGTTGTAGTAATTAAAGGGGTCATATTTTGCTAAACCCACTTTTATTAGTCTTTGGTTCATTTATTTGTGTATTTGGACCTTAACAATTCAGAAAGTTTGAATTTGAACCCTCCAGGTGCTGCAAAGCTATCTTTATACTCATTCCGGCAAAAATCAAGTTGATTTCTACAACCCGTTTTAATTCCTGCTTAATTTGTTATTTTATAACTAGTTGCGTCACGACATTTGCACATATAAGGTCAGGACTTCCGATGAACATTTCTCCAAGTGCGACATAATTGTTTGTCAGCAGCAGCGGTTGTAGTAAAAACTGAAAACATGTCCAAAATTTGAGCTGATTACCTAAAATGTTCAGTGTTGGTTGAACGGGACAGAGCAGCACGGCAAACAACCTGGAGGGGGCGGGGTCATTTGCATTCAAAGGGCCAGCGCTCAAAATGACCTATCTTGTGTCATTACTCAGAAATAGAATTGAAAATGGACCTGTGGAGTTGAATTAATGAAGAATTCAGACCCAAGCATAGCATTTACAGTTAATGTAGACCACAGGGAAATGTTTTAAAATATATAATTCCATTTAAAACAGCAAAATATCACTCCTTTAAACCATTCTGAAGGCCTTGTTGATGAGGGCCTTATGCATGTGTGAAAAGTCTAGAGCATGAATCATTGCAGAAAGCATATGAGCTTGTCTTATGTGACAAATACACAGACCATGGCTCTGTTCTTTTGGCTCCGTCAACAATCAGAGAGCGGAAACAAGGACTAGTCTGTTGATGCCAGCACACTCCCTCCCTGACTGATTACCACCTCATTGTACTTTAACAATGACCTTGGCTAATCACACAATCATGTCTGATTGCATCACACAAATACACACATAATGGCTTATTAGCTTCTCTGGTAATTATCTGAGGTGTATGTGGCTGTTGGACACAATCTGGGTGAATCTGTATTCAGAGAAGTTGAAGCTCTGTCTTATGTTACTTTCTGCTGGTTAAATCTGAAAAAAAAAAAAAAAAGAAAAGGCGTAATCAAAAAATATGACAACCCACTGGCGAGTAGCCATGTAGATATAGTCCAGCTGGGCAGTTATGGTTTGCACATGGAAGCCATTAACTTTGATGACTTTGCTTTGGGTATAGTTAGGCCTCTTCAGAGCCTTATTTTGATCATTAAGAGTTAAAATACTTTCAACACTGTGAGAATTCTTTTGAAAGTGTGGGTGGATTTTTTAGACAAGTGGCTGATCTTCTGAATGGTCTCTACACACTGCAAAAAATCTAAATCTTACCAAGTGTATTTTTCTCCTTTCAAGTCAAAATATCTCATCACAGTTATTTTTCCATTTGGTACATTTTTATGCGCAAGTTAATTTGAGGGTCAGTGGAAAAGTGACTTGACAGACCTTTTACCACATTCCATAATGTCCATCTAAACCTGCAACTATTTTGTCTGTGATTTAAAACCTGATGATTCATCCCAGCTATACATACACTGCAAAAATCAAAATCCTTGTAAGTGTATTTTCTCATTCCTAGTCAAAATATCTCATCACACTTAAAATAAGACATGATCACCTAAAGAGTAACTTTTCAGTGAGATATAAGAACTTATTTTAAAGACGATAGATCTTGAAAATCTTATTTCAAGAAATCTTTCCAAGATAATTTTCACTGGTTCCATTGGCAGATTTTTTTTTTTTTTTTCTCAATTCAAGTGAAATTATCTTGGTAAGATTTCTTGAAATAAGATTTTCAAGATCTATTGTCTAAAAGTAAGTTCTTATATATCACTTACAAGTTACTCTTTAGGTGATTCTGTCTTATTTTAAGTGTGATCACAGATTTTGACTAGAAATGAGAATAATACACTTGGTAAAATTTTTATTTTTGCAGTGCAGTTTCCTTAGACCAGTTTCGACCATGCACATTCAGACACTTGAAGATAGATTCTGTTCATGTAAATGTTATTTTGTTTTTGTCTTATTTTGTTTCTTTGCATGTTCGAAATAAATAAATAAATAGTTTGATACTGGTATCAACACTGTAACTCCCATTCACACCTTCTTTTCCATCCTATTGTGGTAGTCTATAGTGTGTATAGTGTATTCGATATAATCCTTTTGAGTACACATAACTAAACTGCATGGGAAACTGAACATTTTATATGGACAGATGAGATTCTACACACGTCTGGGAAAAGGTGGCAACAAATGAGGATGGGATATTATGCATCGTTTTAGTTTTCTGCTATTGTTTCGTATTCAGTGTTAAGTGAAGTTAATTTGTCACTGAACAGTTAAATAATAACTTTTGCTTCACCAGACTGGTGGTGGGAGTGAGCAGGGGTTATTACAACTCATGGAAAAAAAAAAGCTAAATGTATAAGTCACTCACAGATTACTCTATCGTGACACAGGTGTATTATGGGACAGGCCAGAGCATGGCTAACCGGTTAGCATGCTAACTACTGTAGATGTCTCTGTAATACAACGACACATTCGGAATAGCATCAAAACTGCTGTGTTTCTTCACCCTATAATGATCATTGGTGCCATTTTTTTTGTTTTAATCTCCTCAGACCCAGCTATGGGTTTTCTGTCCATGTTTGTGGACAAGAGTTTCACAATTTTATACAAAAAAAAAAGAAAAAAGAAAACCGTCCACCACAAAGGACATTCCATAAAAAATTTAAAAACTGCATCTGAAAAAACTGTTGCATGATGATGTTTCTAATATAGGCACTTATTTAATAAAAAACAAGAAAAGCTTCTACTTTGCTGACATTTCCTGGGTCTCAGGAGGTTAAAGGTTTTCCATTGGGTATGATCCTCCAGTTCTGAATCCTCTACTCAGTTTAAAGTGATGACTGTTGAGATGCAGGTTCAAGATGAGTCTTAAGCCCCTTTATACATCACTTCTGTTCCGGGAATATTTCACCTTTATCGACGTCTGTGTAAAGGATGATGTAATGCGTGTATGACCCCTGCACCGGGGGGGTTAAAAATGAGCGCGGGCCGTGTACAGTAAACAAACATACCAACGCGACCACAAAGATGTCGAACTGGGGAGACGCCGAGATCTGCCAGCTGTTGTCACTTCGGGCAGAGGACTCAACTTCAACTTAAACTTTCAACTTCAATTATCATTAGAAATTCAGTGTGCAGCAGGGGTTATAAACACATGAACACATACACGAAAACACATACATATAAACAGCGCCACCAGATGCCACAACAATAAAATTACACAGTACAGGACAACACACAATCCATGTGCTCTATCCATACTAACATTTGTGGAACACATTCTGTTGCACTGTTCGTCCTCCATTGTTGTTTTGAGAGCTAACACTGCTATGCTCGGGGTATTTCCGACGTGCAAGTAATACGTCACACTATACGCTGTGTTTCATCACTGCCCCTTTGATTCCGGAAAGCAGATCTGCTGTGTAAAAGTCCAGCCTGTCTCACCTCTGTTACTCCTTTGGCTTGGCTGTGGAAATCAGTCAGTGGTGGCACAAAGGTGGGATCACTATCTCACCTTTTTTCTGGGATCTCTGTGTAAAAGTGTCTTTAGTATTAGCAAAATGACACTTTCAAAAGAATAGTATACAATATCATTACAATATAAATGGTGGCACTTTGTTCATGGTACTGAAGTTCAACATTTCAGTGTCCACTGAAAGCAACCAACAATAACCTATGAAACATATACCTCTTAATATTTTATTAATTTTCATGCTTTTTATCATTGCAGGCTGGGGTGCCGAAAAGGGGGTAAACATGACAAATTCATGGGGCCCAGTATTTGTGGGGGGTCCACAGAGCAGTGAAAATTTTGTGTAAGATGCGCTGTAAAGGTGAGGTGTAGAAGTCGGGAGGCGAACGTTGAAAGCATGTTAAGTTTCGTTTTCGGTTTCACGGCATCATAAGTGACGTTGCTTATGGACCGTACCCCCATGTACATACCTCCCCCCACCCTTACCCCCCCCCCAATGCAGCGACAGATTGAGAAGACAGTCAATTTCTGTAGGGTCCATAATGATTATGCGTTTATGGGGTCCATAATTGGTGGCGGTGCCCCTGATTGCAGATATTTTATTTTACTGAGTAACGTAATCATGTAATACATACATACTCCTCAATTTTACTTAGTAACAAAAGAGAAAAAAAAAACAAGAAGTTTTAGTGCAACTAAAACAACTCTTCCTCTTTCTTCTGCACAGAAGTAGTGAGAGGAAGGCGGAAACTAACTCATGATGTTCTTCAAAGACATGAAGAAAAAATAGATTTCACAGACATTGCATCATAGACCAATTGAAGTTTTCAAAGAGAAAATACATGAACAACAATGTCGGTTTAGTCAGCGAGTTTTCTTGCGTTTTTTGAACACACAGTTTCTCTCTCTACATATATATACACAGTATACTCAACAACAAATGCAATAAATGAACTCGATCCATTCGGTTGCGCGACATAAACCTCGATTAAAATTTAACGACAATGGATAAAACTAGCAGCATGTTATTTTATCCCAACTAGACAAAATATGAAAGACAGTTGTGACGTTAGATTTTTATTACCTCTGCATTGACATTTAGGTAGATGCAGCTATTGCACACAAATAAGTACGCAAAAGCAATTTGACATGAAGCCAGATACAATGACACCCGAGAAGCCCTCAGTGAAGAAAACACAAAAAAAGACATCAGAGGAGTCTGTCCTCTTCTGCTAATAACATTTCCTTCTGTGCCCAGTGTGTCAGGCCTCACCAGCACATATTCATTATTCAAAAGGTGTTCGTCTCCATCTATACCACGGCTCTACCCGACGCAGTCATCCCCACCATAGATTTATAATTTATCAGCCATGCCTATAAATCTTTAATTGTTTTTAGAACACCCATTGGGGATGTATAATTCAATGTTCTGCACCAAAAGCAAGCTTTTTTCATGAAAGTGAAATTGCCAAAGATTCTCTGGAAAAGGCACGGTACTCACAGGAGCAATTCTCTTAGTGATATTATGTAACACACACTATCCTGGAGATTCATTACTATCTTAATTACTGTGTTGGGTAGAGGCAGAAGACACAAGACAGTCTTTCAGTCTACACCCTGAGCCAAGAAGAGCTGCGACACAATGACCTTCACTAGAACAGAGAGCCAAAATAGTGCTTGGAATCCCCCAAGCTGTCCGTTATTATTTAAGTGGCTTAATGTTGGGCTGACACTTTTGAAGATAGGCGATCGATACACCATAAATGATCATTTGTTGCTCAATTAAATCAAGATGTGTCTTTGCTGCTGACTCAGGAGAAGCCTGGCCAACACTGTAGACTTGACTTTCTAAAGATACTGCTCCTCATTAATCAAGTGACAGACCCCAAATCCTGGAACTGGGACTCTGTAATGAACTGAACCGCTCTTAAAGGAGTGATATTTTGCTTTTTTAAATGGAATTATGCATTTTAAAACATTTCCCTGTAGTCTACATGAACTGTAAATGCTCTGCTTGGGTCTGAATTCTTCATTAATTCAACTCCACAGGTCCATCTTCAACCCTATTTCTGAGTAATGACACCAGAAAGGTCGTTTTGAGCGCTGGCCCTTTAAATGCACATAAGCCACTTCACGCCCCGCCCACCTCCCAGTTTTTGACTTTGTTTTCTGTCCCGTTCAACCACTTGTGTTTGTTAATATAACCAACAACTGAACATTTTAGGTAATCAGCTCAAAGTTTGGACATGTTTTCAGTTTTTACTACAACCGCTGCTGCTGATAAACAATTATGGTGTACTCAGAAAAATGTTCATTGGAAGTCTTGACCTTATGTGCAAATATCATGACATAACCAGTTATAAAACATAACAAATTAAGCAGGAATTGAAACGGTTCGTTGAAATCTACTGAATTTTTGCCAGAATGAATATAAAGATAGCTTTGCAGCACCTGGAGGGTTCAAATTCAAACTTTTTGAACTATCAGGGTCCAAATACACAAAATAAATGTACCAAAGACTAATAAAAGTGGGTTTAGCAAAATATGACCCCTTTAAAATAAACTGAAATAATTATTTGGAAAAGTGTATTGGTAAACTACATACTCAGATGTAGTTAAGGACACAATGGTGATTCCAGAAAAGTTGGAACACCTTGTAAAACTTACCCATACACAGGAAATTTGCCTGAGTAAAATTTACTCAAATTGAAGAAAATTTTACTCTACTCAGATAACATTTGGTCCCTCTCTAAAAAGAGTAAAATATATTCTTTGGGAAGAGCTCTCCAAATGCAATATAGAGCCACATTTACTCTTTTTGAGGAAAATACATTTGACTCTGGAAAAAATGCTAATTAATTTTTCCTGTGTATTTAAATTACAAAAAAATATGCAAAAAAATTAGAAAATAATATCAAATAATAAATAGATACACGGCCATTTTGGATCTGTTCGGCAGATATCACAAAAAATATGACTTAGGCAATTATGCTATGAGGCTAACAATATGTGAACGTCATCTGAAAATGTTTTCTCACGGCCAAAACTAACTTAAGATGAACTGATGCAAAGTGAAACACCATTTTGTGGTCAGAAAAATGAGAAAATAATAACAAATAATAAATAGATGCACGACCATTTTGGATCTGATGGAAGAAACACATCTCCAAAAAGGTGTGATGAGGGGATATATTGCAGAACTGATACTTTCTAATACCCCTAGTTAGGAGAGTAAAGTTCCGCAAATATCACCAAAAATATGACTTAGGCAATTATGCTATGAGGCTAACAATATGTGATTATGAACGTCATCCAAAAATGTTTTCTCTGGGCCAAAACTCATTTAAGATGAACTGATGCAAAGTGAAACACCATTCTGTGGTCAGATGAATCAAAATTTGAAATCTTTTTGGAAACCATGGACTCCACATCTTCCAGCCTAAAGAGGAGTCGTTAAAAGAACTGACGATGCTACATAGTGGTAAACATGGTCCTGTTCAAACTTTTTGGAGACATCAATATACATGATATACACAATATATGATGTATATCACAGGTGTCAAACATGCAGCCCAGGGGCCAAATCCGGCCCGCCAAAGGGTCCAGTCTGGCCCCTGGGATGAATTTGTGAAATGCAAAAATTACACCGAAAATATAAATCATTTTAGCTCAGGTTCCCAATTTAATCTCAATGGGTCGGATCTGTAAAATACTATCAGAATAACCCATAAATACTCACAAGTCCAAATTTTTCTCTTTGTAAATGTAAAAATTTTCATGTCATTTTACTGTACTTACACTAAAACAAACTATCATTTCACAAAAATTCGAATAACCTGAACAAATATGAACATTTTGAAATGTCTGAAGTGCAAGTTTTCCCATATTCTGCCTGTTATTAAACGTTTTGTGTATTTGTAGACCCACTGGGATCTGTAAGTTGTAATTTACATGTGTAAATGACAAACTGAGACATAATATCGTTAAAATTGCACTTAGTTTTCTTAAGAAATTTCAATTTGTTCATGATATTCACATTATTTTAAAGGATAGTTGATAGATGTAAACATTTTGATTGCATAATTTTACTTTTTTTGCTCTAAAACATAGAGGAAAGTTTGGAGTTGAAATTATTTATATATTATTATGTTATTATTTTACTGATCCGGCCCACTGTAGATCAAATTTAGCTGAATGTGGCCCCTGAACTAACATGAGTTGGACACCCCTGATGTATATTTTTTTAACAATACATTTTTTAATTATTTCATGTTCAATTGTGAATAAAATGTAGGTTTAAGTCATTAAGGTCATTGCACTTGGTTTTTCTTTATTTTTTACACAATGCCCCAAGTATTTGGAAAGGGTTTGTAATATAAGAGGCTTTATTCTGAGCCGTCTGTGTGATAATAACTGGAGAAAGTCGTCACAATTAACATGGTGCCCGTTTCTCCTTTTAACTAATGAGACAGTCTGTACAGATAAAGCAGATGAATCAAAGCTTGTTCCTTCACCACCATTTAGAAAATGTCCTAATGCCTGTACATGCTCTACAAACGCTGAATACCTGACATTTCCTTGTTTTTTTTTTTATTCTTTTGAAGTTAATGGAAAAGATGTTTTTCTATTCGACTACTCAAACATTAAAGGATACACAAGGCGAACATTTGAAACTTCACATATTGAAGATATTTTCAAACACTAAATAAACTAGTTTGTTTAATTTTCAAATGAATAATTTAATGCACGTTTGACAGCAGTTTATCCTTCTGAGCTCGATCCATAAACACATTTTGCTCAAAGGAAGTGCACTCTCTGAGCACCTTGTTGTTTTTGCTTTGGTTTATGACATGTTGTGATCCACCGATCATCAGAGGATTCACGTTAGAGACACGACTGTGTGAAGCTCATCATTTATAAAGGAAGTGGCCAGGCGTCCTGCTGTGCTGAGTCGACCCATGCGCAACACAGACTTTGTTGTCTGAGCTCATAACGTGAACTCCCCGTGTCAGTGTTTACAATGCATGACTTAATACCATCATATTTTAACACCCTGCCCCCCCCCCTCCCCTCCCCTCCCCTCCCCGAAGGGAAAGCAAGGGGTATTGTTTCTGGTTCAGTTTGTTTGTTTGTTTGTTTACTTGTTTTTAACACACTACCAACAAAATAGTTGGTTGAATTCATACCAAATTTGGTTTATAGATTGGCTAAATAGATCTCAAAATAGATAGATTTTGGGAAAAGTTGGTCAAACTTTAATTTTTTTTTATGAAATTTTTTTTTTATATCTTTTTTCCCCCATTTACTTATAATGGGCAAAATTTCACATGTCTGTAGCAGCAAAACTATTGAGTGAATTCATATAAAATTTGGTTTATAGATTGCCAGTGACTGAGAATAGATCGCATTCCACTTTGGGAAAAGTTGGTCAAAGTTAAAATTTATCATGATTTTTTAACAACCCCCCCATTTACTTATAATGGGCGAAATTTCACATCTGTAGCAGCAAAACTATTGTGTGAATTCGTACCAAATTTGGTTTATTTGATTGCCAGTGACCCAGAAAAGATCTCATTCCATTTTGGGGAAGGTTGGTCAAAGTTACAATTTTTTATGATTTTTTTTTATATCTTTTTTTCCCCTATTTACTTATAATAGGCAAAATTTCACATGTCTGTAGCAGCAAAAATATTGAGTGAATTCATATAAAATTTGGTTTATAGATTTCCAGTGACTAAGAATAGACATCATT